>NC_056452.1:30775620-30903120 GCF_018296145.1 Oncorhynchus tshawytscha | reverse complement strand
TCTGGGGAAAGGGTTCTACCTGGAACAAAAAAGGTTTTTTCAAAGACTTCTCCTGTGGGGACAGTCGAAGAAGAAAACTTTTAGGTCCTAGAGAGCCCCTTTTCTACGAGGATACAATCAAATCAAATCATCACATTTGATCAAAGACACATGCAGACAGGAGAAGAGAGGCACATTAGTAAACTAACTCTCCATTGGCAGACAGGAGAAGAGAGGCACATTAGTAAACTAACTCTCCATTGGCAGACAGGAGAGGAAAATTAGTAAACTAACTCTCCATTGGCAGACAGGAGAGGAAAATTAGTAAACTAACTCTCCATTGGCAGACAGGAGAGGAAAATTAGTAAACTAACTCTCCATTGGCAGACAGGAGAGGAAAATTAGTAAACTAACTCTCCATTGGCAGACAGGAGAGGAAAATTAGTAAACTAACTCTCCATTGGCAGACAGGAGAGGAAAATTAGTAAACTAACTCTCCATTGGCAGACAGGAGAGGAAAATTAGTAAACTAACTCTCCATTGGCAGATAGGAGAGGAAAATTAGTAAACTAACTCTCCATTGGCAGACAGGAGAGGAAAATTAGTAAACTAACTCTCCATTGGCAGACAGGAGAGGAAAATTAGTAAACTAACTCTCCATTGGCAGACAGGAGAGGAAAATTAGTAAACTAACTCTCCATTGGCAGACAGGAGAGGAAAATTAGTAAACTAACTCTCCATTGGCAGACAGGAGAGGAAAATTAGTAAACTAACTCTCCATTTGCAGACAGGAGAGGAAAATTAGTAAACTAACTCTCCATTGGCAGACAGGAGAGGAAAATTAGTAAACTAACTCTCCATTGGCAGACAGGAGAGGAAAATTAGTAAACTAACTCTCCATTGGCAGACAGGAGAGGAAAATTAGTAAACTAACTCTCCATTGGCAGACAGGAGAGGAAAATTAGTAAACTAACTCTCCATTGGCAGACAGGAGAGGAAAATTAGTAAACTAACTCTCCATTGGCAGACAGGAGAGGAAAATTAGTAAACTAACTCTCCATTGGCAGACAGGAGAGGAAAATTAGTAAACTAACTCTCCATTGGCAGACAGGAGAGGAAAATTAGTAAACTAACTCTCCATTGGCAGACAGGAGAGGAAAATTAGTAAACTAACTCTCCATTGGCAGACAGGAGAGGAAAATTAGTAAACTAACTCTCCATTGTGAACAGTCACTCGTAACATTTTAGACTGTTATGACTGCAGACGCCAATTTTAGAATATTGTGGTTATTACCCAAAACACATCTCCTCGTCTCTTTCTCAAAACACATTTCATCTTTTCCTTGGTGCCTCTCTCCTCGTCTCCTTCTCAAAACACATTTAATCTTTTCCTTGGTGCCTCTCTCCTCGTCTCTTTCTCAAAACACATTTAAGTGAAACAGAAGCAGGTTTGGAATTTTTTGAGATGACTCATGTACTGGAGGCAGCTCTGCAGTGTGGTCGCTAGCTGGCACAGTCACAAAATCATCAATCTGATTTTAAACCTAACCCTAACCTTAACCACAATGTTAATCCTACTGCCTAACTCTAACTTTAATTTAGGAACAAAATCACATTTTTTGGTTGAGATTTGACTTTGAAGATATCCCATCTAGCAGAAACCGCTCAGATCTGCCTCCAGGGCAAGACTCATGGTAATAAACATCAACCTGCGAAACAGAATCCTGATCAAAGACTTTAAGGCAGTTTCCAGGAACACAGAGATCCAACAGAATTTATTACAGAACCACTGGTCCAAACTTAACAGAATAATCACTGTTCTCTCCACATAGTTCTAGTTCTGAGATCTCATCTCTCTGCATAGTTCTAGTTCTGAGATCTCATCTCTCTACATAGTTCTAGTTCTGAGATCTCATCTCTCTGCATAGTTCTAGTTCTGAGATCTCATCTCTCTACATAGTTCTAGTTCTGAGATCTCATCTCTCTACATAGTTCTAGTTCTGAGATCTCATCTCTCTGTATAATATAGTTCTGAGATCTCATCTCTCCACATAGTTCTAGTTCTGAGATCTCATCTCTCTCTATAATATAGTTCTGAGATCTCATCTCTCTCTATAATATAGTTCTGAGATCTCATCTCTCTGCATGATGTAGTTCTGAGATCTCATTTCTCTGCATGATGTAGTTCTGAGATCTCATCTCTCTCTATAATATAGTTCTGAGATCACATGATGTAGTTATTCTATGGTCACATGGGACCTTGAATGAACTCCCCTTACCCCAGACACTGCATCCAAAATGGCACCCTATTCTCTACATAGTGCTAGTGGGTAAACAACCAGGGTACTATTACACCACAGTATCCATAGTGTGGGTAAACAGTCAGGGTACTATTACACCACAGTATCCACAGTGTGGGTAAACAACCACAGTATCCACAGTGTGGGTAAACAACCACAGTATCCACAGTGTGGGTAAACAACCACAGTATCCACAGTGTGGGTAAACAACCAGGGTACTATTACACCACAGTATCCACAGTGTGGGTAAACAACCAGGGTACTATTACACCACAGTATCCACAGTGTGGGTAAACAACCACAGTATCCACAGTGTGGGTAAACCGTCAGGGTACTATTACACCACAGTATCCACAGTGTGGGTAAACAACCAGGGTACTATTACCCCACAGTATCCACAGTGTGGGTAAACCGTCAGGGTACTATTACACCACAGTATCCACAGTGTGGGTAAACAACCAGGGTACTATTACACCACAGTATCCACAGTGTGGGTAAACAACCAGGGTACTGTCACACCACAGTATCAACAGTTGAGTTGTGTTAAGTTGACTACTATGTTATTGTACAGCCTTATAAATAAGGGTTCCAAAAGGTTTCTTCATCTGTCTCCATAGGAGAACACTTCTTGGTTTGAGGTAGAACCCTCTTTAGTTCCAGGTAGAACCCTTTTTAGTTCCAGTGAGAACCCTCTTTAGTTCCAGGTAGAACCCTTTTTAGTTCCAGTGAGAACCCTTTTTAGTTCCAGGTAGAACCTGTTTTAGTTCCAGGTAGAACCTGTTTTAGTTCCAGGTAGAACCCTTTTTAGTTCCAGTGAGAACCCTTTTTAGTTCCAGGTAAAACCCTCTTTGGAAAGGGTTCTACATGGAACTGTTAATGGTTGTACCTGTAACCAAAATAGTTATTCAAAGGGTTCCCCAATGGGCACAGCCGAAGAACCCTTCTAGGTTCTAGTACAACAAGACGAGTTGTCATGCCCCCCAGGCCACAAGTTATTGTTTCACTGTTGCTGTTAATAAAATAGGCCTCGACGGACAACCTTTGGAATCATAATGTCGTCGGATTAGAATTACCTCCACTTTAGCATAACACCTGATCCTAGAGTTCATTCCTCCCAACTTGTCTTACAACAATCAACAAAGGTTGAATTTAAAGAAAGATATTTACTTGTAAAATTGACGAATCCTAACTCCCTCTTTTGTCGAGTTTCACTTAGTCTCCCGTTGACATCAAAGCATGACTAAATTGAGAATTAGAAGTAAGATTCACCCCAAAGTGGTTAAAAGTGACTCGGGGAGCTCTGATGGGGATTATAGTTTGTTAATTGAAGAGTATGATATGAATGTGTTACTTTTTAGTGTTAAATCTGTGGGAGTTAAGATGGATGACCTGTAGAAAAGGTTTTAGGGGACTAACAGAGTATCAGATACCTGATAACAATCCTGGAAGTGGAAACATGGCCTGGACTCACAGCCCCTTTGACTCCTGGCCTGGGATGATCAGAGGGGGAAACCAGAATGACAGAGTCCTGGCTTGGCCTGTGCCCCCTGGTCTCCCTGATCCCAAGGGATCATTTCTCTATAGCCAGACTGACCAGACTATTTCTGAAGCCTCTTCACAACACAGCCTCTTCACAACACATTCTCTTAACAACACAGCCTCTTAACAACATAGCCTCTTATTAACAACACAGCCTCTTATTCACAACACAGCCTCTTATATTCACAAGACAGACTCTTATTAACAACACAGCCTCTTATTAACAACACAGCCTCTTATTAACAACACAGCCTCTTATTCACAACACAGCCTCTTATATTCACAACACAGACTCTTATTAACAACACAGCCTCTTATTAACAACACAGCCTCTTATTAACAACACAGCCTCTTATTAACAACACAGCCTCTTAACAACACAGCCTCTTATTAACAACACAGCCTCTTATTCACAACACAGCCTCTTAACAACACAGCCTCTTATTAACAACACAGACTCTTATTAACAACACAGCCTCTTAACAACGCAGCCTCTTAACAACACAGCCTCTTATTCACAACACAGCCTCTTAACAACACAGCCTCTTATTCACAACACAGCCTCTTAACAACACAGCCTCTTATTCACAACACAGCCTCTTAACAACGCAGCCTCTTATTAACAACACAGCCTCTTATTCACAACACAGCCTCTTAACAACACAGCCTCTTATTCACAAAAACAGCCTCTTAACAACACAGCCTCTTATTCACAACACAGCCTCTTATCAACACAGCCTCTTATTCACAACACAGCCTCTTATTCACAACACAGACTCTTATTAACAACACAGCCTCTTATCAACACAGCCTCTTATTCACAACACAGCCTCTTATCAACACAGCCTCTTATTCACAACACAGCCTCTTAACAACACAGCCTCTTATTCACAACACAGCCTCTTATTCACAACACAGCCTCTTATCAACACAGCCTCTTATTCACAACACAGCCTCTTAACAACACAGACTCTTATTCAACACACACAGCCTCTTCACAACACAGTCTCTTAACAACACAGCCTCTTAACAACACAGCCTCTTATTCACAACACAGCCTCTTATTCACAACACAGCCTCTTAACAACGCAGCCTCTTAACAACACAGCCTCTTATTCACAACACAGCCTCTTAACAACACAGCCTCTTATTCACAACACAGCCTCTTAACAACACAGCCTCTTATTCACAACACAGACTCTAAACAACACAGGCTCTTCACAACATGATCTGATGCTGTGTTTCGGAGTTGGGGATTTAAGACATACGGTATGTTAATGTGATGACACAGGAGACATGCAGAACGTTCCGAGATACAGAGTATAGTACTGTGATGTCATACATCCGCATTTACTGTCAACTGTTATTGTTCTTAATCTTTCTGTTGAAAGCTGAATGGAAAATGGGCAGACGGTGTAACTCACAAGGTTTCAATCTATCTTTCTTAAATGCTTTCATTCCTAAAACAGTCCTGCTAGAAGGTGAAGCAGCCATTTGAAACAGGATTTATTCTCTTGGAGTGTTTATGCCAAGTCCTCAGACTTGGCTTCGTATGTCTGTGTGTGTGTGTGTGTGTGTGTGTGTGTGTGTGTGTGTGTGTGTGTGTGTGTGTGTGTGTGTGTTAGTGTGTGTGTGTGTGTTAGTGTGTGTGTGTGTGTGTGTGTGTGTGTGTGTGTGTGTTAGTGTGTGTGTTAGTGTGTGTGTGTGTGTTAGTGTGTGTGTGTGTGTGTGTGTGTGTGTGTGTGTGTGTGTGTGTGTGTGTGTGTGTGTGTGTGTGGGTGTTAGTGTGTGTGTGTGTGTGTGTGTGTGTGTGTGTGTGTGTGTGTCTGTCTATCTGTCTGTCTGCGTCTGTCTGTCTGTCTGTCTGTCTGTCTGTCTGTCTGTCTGTCTGTCTGTCTGTCTGTCTGTCTGTCTGTCTGTGTGTGTGTCTGTCTGTCTGTCTGTCTGTCTGTCTGTCTGTCTGTCTGTCTGTCTGTCTGTCTGTCTGCGTGTGTGACTGTCTGTCTGTCTGTCTGCGTGCCAGATAGAGCATAAATAATTCTAGTCTACTATGCAGCCTACTTACAGGCCTCCTGGGCCATCTACATTGCAAAAGTTTTTCCTCACAGAGGCCTCAGACAGGAGATGAATGTATTACACACACACACACACACACACACACACACACACACACACACACACACACACACACACACACACACAGACACACACACACAGGATCGGGAAGTAATGGATTACATTGAATACAAACAAATGTAATCTGTTATATTACTAATATTGTAATCAGATTACAGATTCTTCAGACAGATGTGATTTCTTCTACATTTTAATTCAGAATGTTTGTGAAACAATTATTTGACACCTTTCTGTTCCCTCAATGACAATGTTTGTGCCGCCTGAGTGAGTCTGACCATAAATCAGAGCCCGCTGTGATGACACGCCAAATGTGTTTGATAAATTGCGGGAAAATAGCAGGAACTCGTTTTTTTGTTGTTGTAGGCCACAGTCCAAGTTATGCCCTTCTGGTCTCGCTGTCGGCATTCAACGACTTTCCAACTGGAGGGAACGCTCGGAGGAAGACCGCAGCGGTGTGGAATACAGGGTGATACGAATATCACCTGATATCTATGTAGCGCGTTTTTCTAATTCACACGGCTGCTCTCTCGTTGAGCTACATGCGATTTACTGATTGAAAATATAATCAGAACAACAGAGTAGGGTAAGTAAGTAGCCTAGTGGTTAGAGTGTTGGACTAGTAACCGAAAGGTTGCAAGTTCAAATCCCTGAGCTGACAAGGTAAAAATCTGTCGTTCTGCCCCTGTACAAGGCAGTTAACCCACTGTTCCTAAGCCGTCATTGAACGTAAGAATATTTTTTTAGAAGACTTGCCTAGTTAAATAAAGGAAAATCCTTGATTTTTTTTAAAATCCTCTTTTCATTTTCCATTGGTTTTGTCTTGTCTTCCATCACACCTGGTTCCAATCCCATCATGTCCTGGTGTGTATTTAACCCCTCTGTTTCCCCATCATGTCCTGGTGTGTATTTAACCCCTCTGTTTCCCCATCATGTCCTGGTGTGTATTTAACCCCTCTGTTTCCCCATCATGTCCTGGTGTGTATTTAACCCCTCTGTTTCCCCATCATGTCCTGGTGTGTATTTAACCCCTCTGTTTCCCCATCATGTCCTGGTGTGTATTTAACCCACTGTTTCCCCATCATGTCGTTCTGCCCCTGTTTCCCCATCATGTCCTGGTGTGCAGTTAACCCATTGTTTTAATTCTGTTTGCATGGGTTTTGAACGTACCTAGAATATTTTTTTTGCCGGTGGGTTTTGGTGGGTTATGTACCTATTTATTATTCTGTTTGCCTGGGTTTTGGTGGGTTAACCTATATTATTCTGTTTGCCGGTGGGTTTTGGTGGGTTAAAATTATTCTGTTTGATTTTTTTAATAAAATGCAGCTCTTTTCATTTTCTCATTGCTTTTGTCTTGTCTTCCATCACACCTGGTTCCAAAAAATGTGATTATTGGTTACATCATGTCCTGGTGTTATTTAAAACCCCATCTGTTTTACCCCATCATGTCACCCCTGCAAATGTGTGTATTCATGTTAACCCCTCTGTTTCCATTGGTCCATCATGTCTCTGCCCCATCCATGGTCCAGTATAACATTAACCCCTCTGTTTCCCCATCATTGGTCCAGGTGTCATATTTAACCCCTCTGTTTCCATGTTACCATCATGGCCCCTCCTGGTCCAGTGTATTTAACCCCTCTGTTTCCCCATCATGTCCTGGTCATGTCCTGGTGTGCATGGTGGTAATATCATGTTAGACCTACTCTCTGTTACATGTTAGACCTACTCTCTGGCCCCTCCATTGGTCCAGTAATATCCCATTTATTTTATTATTCTGTTTGCCGGTGGGTTTTGGTGGGTTATGTACCTATTTATTATTCTGTTTGCCGGTGGGTTTTGTTAATAAACTGCAGCGTTGGAATCACAGTTATTTCTCTCCCGCGTCTGACTTCTCTGCCTCCAGTTAAACACCCCTTACATTATCTTTAAGAAACTGTAATGTAATCACATTACGTTACTGAGTTTGGATAATCCAAAAAAATGTGATTATTGGTTACGATTTTGGACAGGAAACTGGAAAAGTAACCTACCCAACAGGAATGACGTGGAGACGAATTTGTTGGGACAAACATTCCCATCCAGAATTACATTACAAATGACCTCTCTTCTCTCACTACCCTGCAAAGGCACGTAATATCATGTTAGACCTACTCTCTGGCCCCTCCATTGGTCCAGTAATATCATGTTAGACCTACTCTCTAGCCCCTCCATTGGTCCAGTAATAACATGTTAGACCTACTCTCTGGCCCCTCCATTGGTCCAGTAATATCATGTTAGACCTACTCTCTGGCCCCTCCATTGGTCCAGTAATATCATGTTAGACCTACTCTCTGGCCCCTCCATTGGTCCAGTAATATCATGTTAGACCTACTCTCTGGCCAATATATTGTTACAGTAATATCATGTTAGACCTACTCTCTGGCCCTTCCATTGGTCCAGTAATATCATGTTAGACCTACTCTCTGGCCCCTCCATTGGTCCAGTAATATCATGTTAGACCTACTCTCTGGCCCCTCCATTGGTCCAGTAATATCATGTTACAGCTACTCTCTGGCCCCTCCATTGGTCCAGTAATATCATGTTAGACCTACTCTCTGGCCCCTCCATTGGTCCAGTAATATCATGTTAGACCTACTCTCTGGCCCCTCCATTGGTCCAGTAATACCATGTTAGAGCTACTCTCTGGCCCCTCCATTGGTCCAGTAATAACATGTTAGACCTACTCTCTGGCCCCTCCATTGGTCCAGTAATACCATGTTAGAGCTACTCTCTGGCCCCTCCATTGGTCCAGTAATAACATGTTAGAGCTACTCTCTAGCCCCTCCATTGGTCCAGTAATATCATGTTAGAGCTACTCTCTGGCCCCTCCATTGGTCCAGTAATACCATGTTAGACCTACTCTCTGGCCCCTCCATTGGTCCAGTAATACCATGTTAGAGCTACTCTCTGGCCCCTCCATTGGTCCAGTAATACCATGTTACAGCTACTCTCTGGCCCCTCCATTGGTCCAGTAATAACATGTTAGAGCACTATACTGGTTTAGTAATAACAGCTGTAGGATTAGCTAATTACTGCCCATAGCCAGTCATAGATCCTGAAGCCCATAACCAGGCCCTGTCTAAGTCTCCCAGCCACTCTGAAACCCCTCTGGCCTGTATACTGAGACACTCCTAGTTTCACATGAGGTGTGTAACTGTGATGGCGTTGCAGTGGATAGCTGCAGTCATACCGTCTCCTGACCAAATGTGCTATTTTAGGTGTTTTTTAAATTTATTTTTACGATGATATTAACTTTTTTTCGTACTCCATCATTTCCTTTGACCAAAAACAGCTTCTGGATATCAGAACATGCATCACTAACCTCCATTTGGATGAAGATTTCTACTTCAACGAGTCTGCAGCTCTGGACGTTCTGCTTACCAGGCCCTGATCCCTGGGAATCGAAAGAGGAAGTGTTGGTGAAAGAAAGGCAAGAGAAGCGGCGTCATGATTAGATCGCCGAGCATCTAAACCGCCATTGCCCTCTGTTCTGTTGCCGAACGTACAATCAAACTGGACAAGCTCCGTTCAAGACTATCCTAGCTCTGTTCGAGTCCTAGCTCTGTTCGAGACTGTCCTAACTCTGTTCAAGACTATTCTAGCTCCATTTGAGACAATCCTAGATCTGTTCGAGTCCTAGCTTTGTTCGAGACTTTCCATAACTCTGTTCGAGACAATCACAGCTCCATTCGATACTATCCTAGCTCCGTTCGAGACTATCCTAGCTCCTTTCGAGACAACCTAGCTCCATTCAAGACTATCCTAACTCTGTCCGAGACCTAGCTTCATTCTAGACTGTCCTAACTCTGTCAGAGACCTAGCTTAATTCGAGACTATCCTAGCCCCATTCGAGACTATCCTAACTCTGTTCGAGACCATCCTAGCTCCATTCGAGACTATTCTAGCTTCGTTCGAGTCCTAGCTCTGTTTGAGACTATCCTAATGCCGTTCGAGACTATCCTAGCTCTGTTCGAGACCATCCTAGCTCCGTTCGAGACTATCCTAGCTCCATTCGAGACTATCCTAGGCCCATTCGAGACTATCCTAACTCTGTTCGAGACTATCCTAGCTCCGTTCGAGACTATCCTAACTCCATTCGAGACTATCCTAGCTCTGTTCGAGACTATCCTAGCTCCATTCGAGACTATCCTAGCCCCATTCGAGACTATCCTAGCTCTGTTCGAGACCATCCTAGCTCCGTTCGAGACTATCCTCGCTCCGTTCGAGACTATCCTAACTCCATTCGCTCTGCTCTGTTCGAGACCATCCTAGCTCCGTTCGAGACTATCCTAGCTCCGTTCGAAACTATCCTAGCTCCGTTCGAGACTATCCTAACTCCACTCGAGACTATCCTAACTCCGTTCGAGTCCTAGCTCTGTTCGAGACTATCCTAGCTCCGTTCGAGACTATCCTAGCTCCGTTCGAGTCCTAGCTCTGTTCGAAACTATCCTAGCTCCATTCGAGACTCTCCTAACTCTGTTCGAGACCTAGCTTCATTCGAGACTATCTTAGCTCATTCGAGACCATCCAAACTCTGTTCAAGACTATCCTAACTCCGTTCGAGACTATCCTAACTCCGTTTGAGACTATCCTAGCTCTGTTACGAGACTATCCTAACGCTGTTCGAGACTATCCTATCAACGGAACAGTATTGTTCTATGTCTTTCAGAGTTGTAGCTGAACAAGGACATGGTGATAATATAAACCTCACTGTCTTTTCCAGACCAGACGGCAGCCTGAGGTAAGATGAGAAGGGGAGGGGTGTGTCAATTTGTTACTAACAGCTGGTGCACGATCTTAAATGTTCAGGGGGTCTCGAGTTTTTGCTTGCCTGAGTTAGAATACTTAATGATAAGGTGCAGACCATATTATTTAGCAAGAGCATTTTTATATATATTTTTCATAGCCATCTATTTACCACCACAAGCTGATGCTGGCACTAAGATCGCACTCAATGAGCTGTATACGGCCATACAGGAAACAGGAAAACGCTCATCCAGAGGCGGCGCTCCTCGTGGCCGGGGACTTTAATGCAGGGAAACTGAAATCTGTTTTACCAGAAGTTTTTTATACCAGCATGTGGCGGCAGGGTAGCCTAGTGGTTAGAGCATTGGACTTGCAACCGGAAGGTTGCAACCAGAAGGTCACCCGAGCTGACAGGGTACAAATCTGTCATTCTGCCCCTGAACAGGCAGTTAACCCACTGGTCCTAGGCCGTCATTGAAAATAAGAATTTGTTCTTAACTGACTTGCCTAGTTAAATAAAGGTAAAATAAAAAAATAAAAATGTCACCTGTGCAACTAACTAGTTAAATAAAGGTAAAATAAAAAAATAAAAAAATAATATGTGCAACTAAAGGCAACACAATTCTAGATCCCCTTTACTCCACACACAGAGATGCACACAAAGCTCTCCCTCATCCTTCCTTTTCAACCTCTCCCAGACACTGTCCGTAACACCTACATGTTTCAAGCAAACCACCATAGTCCATCTGCCCAAGAACACCAAGGTAACCGGCCTCAAACACTATCGCCCCGTAGCACTCTGTAGCCATAAAATGTATTTGAAAGGCTGGTCATGTCTCACATCAACAGCATCATCCCAGATACCCTGGACCCACAACAATTCTTGTTCCAATAGATCCACAGATGACGCAATCTCCATTGCACCCCCCCCTGCCCTCTCCCACCTGGACAAGAACACCTATAGTGCTTTCAGAAAGACACAACCCTTGACCTCTTGACCTTTTTACTGCCTGAATTTTAAACAGGTTACGTTGAGATTGTTTGTCAATCTACGCACCCCATAATGTCAAATTGGAATAATGTTTTTATTTTTATTTTATTTTTTATTTTGTACTAATTAATTCAAATTGAAAAGCTTAAATGTCAATTAAATAAATTAGTCAGTAAGTATTCAACCCCTTTGTTATGGCAAGCCAAGTCACTTAATAAGTTGCATGGACTCACTCAGTGTGCAATAATAGTGTTTAACGTGATTTTTGAAATGACTACCTCATCTCTGTCACACATATAATTATCTGTAAAGTCCCTCAGTCGAGCAGTGAATTTCAAACACGGATTCAAGACCAGGGAGGTTTTCCTGCCTCCCAAAGAAGGGAACCTATTCTTAGATGGCAAAAAAAAGCAGACATTGAATATCCATTGAGCATTATTAATTACACTTTGGATGATGTAGCATTACACACAGTCACTACAAAATGTGGAATAAGTCATGGGGCATGAATACCTTCTGAAGGCACTATATGTGAGAATGCTGTTTATTCACTACAGCTCAGCGTTCAACACCATAGTGCCCTCCAAGGTCATAACTAAGCTCAGGACTCTGGGACTAAATACCTCCCTCTGCAACTGGATCCTGGACTTCCTGACGGGCCACCCACAGGTGGTGAGGGTAGGCAACAACACATCTGCCATGCTGACCCTCAACATGGGGCCAACTCAGGGGTGCATGCTTAGTCCCCTCCTGTACTCCATGTTCACCCATAACTGTGTGGCCAGGCACGACTCCAACACCATCATTAAGTTTGCTAATGACACAACTGTGGTAGGCCTGACGTTGAGACCGGCTATAGAGAGGAGGTCAGTGACCTGGCAGTGGGGTGCCAGAACAACAACCTCTCCCTCAACATCAGCAAGACAATGGAGCCGATCGTGGACTACAGGAAACGGAGGGTGAGCACGCCCCCGTCCACATTAGTGGAGCGGGTTAATAGCTTTTAAGTTCCTCAGTTTCCACATCGCTAAGGAATTAACATGGTCCAGGCACACCAACCTGAATAGGGCACGACAACGCCTCTTCCCCCTCAGCAGGCTGAAAATATATTTGACATGGGCCCTCAGATCCTCAAAATGTTCTACAGCTGCACCATTGAGAGCATTATGACTGGCTGCATCACTGCTTGGCATCTGACCGCAAGGCACTACAGTACATAAGGCCTAGTACATCACTGGGGCTGAGCTTCCTGCCATCCAGGACCTCTATACCAGGCGGTGTCAGAGGAAGGCCTAGTACATCATTGTGGCCGAGCTCCCTGCTATCCAGGACCTCTATACCAGGCGGTGTCAGATGAAGGCCCTAAAAATGGTCAAAGACTCCAGCCACCCAAGTCATAGACTGTTCTCTCTGCTAAAGCACGGGGGTTATGTAGACAGCCCTGTTGCACCCCCCAAAACAGAGCTCAAAGTTTGGGAAATGCAACCCTTGCCTAAAGAACAGCTACATGATTTGATGAAAAGCAACAAATAGACACAACATTGTTTCATATTCTTTAATAAAAGACTCAGGCAATAGGCTATACAGCTGGCTTCACAGTTTCCCTGCCAAATAGGCCTACAAGGAAACTCGATGTGTCTCAATGATGTTGAGTGAGCAAGCGGAGGGGTCTCTGTACTCAGTGTAGTACCTTCCACAAAAATAATTTGCTCAACATAAAGACATGTAAAGCCATTCATCCACCCCTTGACACAAGTCCACCCACAACCACAAAACCCTGTGAGTAGAACTAAAGTGTTCCTTTCAGGGTGTTAATGCCTGTCTAAACAGGGATCCTACAGGTCTATTCTCCTCGGGTAATGGTCTTCGACTCCACTACTCTCTTGTCTTCTCTATATTTGAACGAGTTACACTGCATTGGGATCCAAAGACCCAGACCGGTAGTGACTCTGCATTGGGATCCAAAGACCCAGACCTGTAGTGACTCTGCTCTGGGATCCAAAGACCCAGACCTGTAGTGACTCTGCATTGGGATCCAAAGACCCAGACCGGCAGTGACTCTGCTTTGGGATCCAAAGACCCAGACCGGTAGTGACTCTGCTTTGGGATCCAAAGACCCAGACCGGTAGTGACTCTGCATTGGGATCCAAAGACCCAGACCGGTAGTGACTCTGCATTGGGATCCAAAGACCCAGACCGGTAGTGACTCTGCTCTGGGATCCAAAGACCCAGACCTGTAGTGACTCTGCATTGGGATCCAAACACCCAGACCTGTAGTGACTCTGCATTGGGATCCAAAGACCCAGACCTGTAGTGACTCTGCATTGGGATCCGAAGAACCAGACCTGTAGTGACTCTGCTTTGGGATCCAAAGAACCAGACCTGTAGTGACTCTTCATTGGGATCCAAAGAACCAGACCTGTAGTGACTCTGCTCTGGGAACCAAAGAACCAGACCTGTAGTGACTCTGCATTGGGATCCAAAGACCCAGACTTCTATTGACTCTACTGTGGGACCTGTATTTGTTTGTTTTATCCCTAGAACAAAACTTAGTTAATGGTCTATGCGCTATGTCCGTCCTGTGTTAAGATCTAATGTGTGAGAGTAGGAGAGGAGGGGTGAGAGTATGAGAGGAGGGGTGAGAGGAGGAGAGGAGGGGTGAGAGGAGGATAGGAGGGGTGAGAGGAGGAGAGGAGGAGGGGTGAGAGGAGGAGGGGAGGGGTGAGCGTAGGAGAGATGAGAGGAGGAGAGGAGGGTTGATAGGAGGAGAGGAGGGCTGAGAGGAGGAGTGATAGGAGGAGAGGAGGGGTGAGAGTAGGAGAGGAGGGGTGAGAGTAGGGGAGGAGGAGGGGTGATAGGGGGAGAGGAGGGGTGAGAGTAGGAGAGGAGGAGGGGGGTGGTAGGAGGAGAGGAGAGGTGAGAGTTGGAGAGGAGGGGTGAGAGTAGGAGAGGAGGAGGGGTGATAGGAGGAGAGGAGGGGTGAGAGTAGGAGAGGAGGAGAGTAAGAGAGGAGGGGTGAGAGTAGGAGAGGTGATAGGAGGAGAGGAGGGGTGAGAGTTGGAGAGGAGGGGGTGAGAGTAGGAGAGGAGGAGGGGTGATAGGAGGAGAGGAGGGGTGAGAGTAGGAGAGGAGGAGAGGAGGAGATGAGGAGAGGAGGAGGAGGGGAGGAGGATGGGTGAGAGTAGGAGAGGATGGGTGAGAGTAGGAGAGGAGGAGAGTAAGAGAGGAGGGGTGAGAGTTGGAGAGGAGGGGTGAGAGTAGGGGAGGACGAGGGTTGATAGGAGGAGAGTAGGAGAGAATGGGTGAGTGTAGGAGAGGAGGGGTGAGAGTAGGAGAGGAGGAGAGGAGGGGGGGAGAGTAGGAGAGGAGGGGTTAGAGTAGGAGAGGAGGAGAGGAGGAGAGGAGGGGTGAGAGTAGGAGAGGAGGAGAGTAGGAGAGGAGGGGTGAGAGTTGGAGAGGAGGGGTGAGAGTAGGAGAGGAGGGATGAGAGGAGGAGAGGAGGGTTGATAGAGGAGAGGAGGGGTGAGAGTAGGAGAGGAGGGGTGAGAGTAGGAGAGGTGATAGGAGGAGAGGAGGGGTGAGAGTAGGAGAGGAGGGGTGAGAGTAGGAGAGGAGGGCTGAGAGTAGGAGAGGGAGGAGGTGTGATAGGAGGAGAGTTGGTGTGGAGGGGTGAGAGTAGGAGAGGAGGGGTGAGAGTAGGAGAGGAGGGGTTAGAGTTGGAGAGGAGGGGTGAGAGTAGGGGAGGACGATGGGTGATAGGAGGAGAGTAGGAGAGAATGGGTGAGTGTAGGACAGGCGGGGTGAGAGTAGGAGAGGAGGAGAGGAGGGGTGAGAGTAGGAGAGGAGGGGTGAGAGTAGGAGAGGAGGAGGGGTGATAGGAGGAGAGGAGGGGTGAGAGTAGGAGAGGAGGAGGGGTGATAGGAGGGGTGAGAGTTGGAGAGGAGGGGTGAGAGTAGGAGAGGAGGGATGAGAGGAGGAGAGGAGGGTTGATAGGAGGAGAGGAGGGGTGAGAGTAGGAGAGGAGGGGTGAGAGTAGGAGAGGTGATAGGAGGAGAGGAGGGGTGAGAGTAGGAGAGGAGGAGGGGTGATAGGAGGAGAGGAGGGGTGAGAGTAGGAGAGGAGGAGGGGTGATAGGAGGAGAGAAGGGGTGAGAGTTGGAGAGGAGGGGTGAGAGTAGGAGAGGAGGGGTGAGAGTCGGAGAGGATGAGAGGAGGAGGAGAGGATGGGTGAGAGTAGGAGAGGAGGAGAGTAAGAGAGGAGGAGTGAGAGTTGGAGAGGAGGGGTGAGAGTAGGAGAGGAGGAGAGGAGGGGTGAGAGTAGGAGAGGAGGGGTTAGAATAGGAGAGGAGGAGTGAGAGTAGGAGAGTAGGAGAGGAGCAGAGGAGGAGTGAGAGTAGGAGAGGAGGAGAGTAGGAGAGGAGGGGTGAGAGTTGGAGAGGAGGAGAGTAGGAGAGGAGGGGTGAGAGTTGTAGAGGAGGGGTGAGAGTAGGAGAGGAGGGATGAGAGGAGGAGAGGAGGGTTGATAGGAGGAAAGGAGGGGTGAGAGTAGGAGAGGTGATAGGAGGAGAGGAGGGGTGAGAGTAGGAGAGGAGGGGTGAGAGTAGGAGAGGAGGGCTGAGAGTAGGAGAGGAGGAGTGAGAGTAGGAGAGGAGGAGGTGTGATAGGAGGAGAGTTGGTGTGGAGGGGTGAGAGTAGGAGAGGAGGGGTGAAAGTAGGAGAGGAGGGGTTAGAGTAGGAGAGGAGGAGAGGAGGAGAGTAGGAGAGGAGGGGTGAGAGTTGGAGAGGAGGGGTGAGAGTAGGAGAGGAGGGTTGAGAGGAGGAGAGGAGGGTTGATAGGAGGACAGGAGGGGTGAGAGTAGGGGAGGACGAGGGGTGATAGGAGGAGAGTAGGAGAGAATGGGTGAGTGTAGGAGAGGAGGGGTGAGAGTAGGAGACGAGGTGTTAGAGTAGGATAGGAGGAGAGGAGGGGTGAGAGTAGGAGAGGAGGAGAGTAGGAGAGGAGGGGTGAGAGTTGGAGAGGAGGGGTGATAGTAGGAGAGTAGGGATGAGAGGAGGAGAGGAGGGTTGATAGGAGGAGAGGAGGGGTGAGAGTAGGAGAGGAGGGGTGAGAGTAGGAGAGGAGGGGTGAGAGTAGGAGAGGAGGGCTGAGAGTAGGAGAGGAGGAGTGAGAGGAGGAGAGGAGGAGGTGTGATAGGAGGAGAGTTGGTGTGGAGGGGTGAGAGTAGGAGAGGAGGGGTGAGAGTAGGAGAGGAGGGGTTAGAGTAGGAGAGGAGGGGTTAGAGTAGGAGAGGAGGAGAGGAGGAGAGGAGGGGTGGGAGTTGGAGAGGAGGGGTGAGAGTAGAAGAGGAGGGATGAGAGGAGGAGAGGAGGGTTGATAGGAGAGGAGGGGTGAGAGTAGGAGAGGAGGGGTGAGAGTAGGAGAGGTGATAGGAGGAGAGGAGGGGTGAGAGTAGGAGAGGAGGGGTGAGAGTAGGAGAGGAGGGCTGAGAGTAGGAGAGGAGGAGGGGTAGATAGGAGTAAAGGAGGAGTGAGTTTAGGAGAGGAGGAGTGAGAGGAGGAGGGGAGATAGGAGTAAAGAGGGGTGAGCATAGGAGAGGAGGGGTGAGAGTAGGAGAGGAGGGGTGAGAGTAGGAGAGGAGGGGTTAGAGTAGGAGACGAGTCAACCCAGGCAGAACATCCACTAATGTCACCCCTAGATAATCATATTTTCCTGAAAATCTACCAAGTTTCAATACCAGGAGTAATTCATATTTATCCCAACAGTCCTTGGGAAATACCACAAAAATCGGAAGTGTCCATTTAAAGCGTTTATAACCAAGATATGGTCACTACGATTCTCCCTAACTAAGAGGGGTCCTGCACCACCTTGTCGGCTTGGCTGCGCCACTATGTAAAGATTTCACAGCAAATGATATTGGCATTTAATCATGATAGAGTAGTTATCTTCGATTGCCAGTGACATTGTTGTGAATTGCAGGCCATTCATAAATTCAGAGCGTTATCATGTTCCTCGATTATTTCGTCTCGTTTCAGCAGTAGTCTATCTCGACACAGTGCGTGCTCGGGACTCACAAAGTGCACGCAGAGTATAGCGTTGTCAAAAAAAACATACAAACGTTTTAACGGCAGTCAAACAAAAAGTAAAATTGCTGAAGTTGCTAAGCTTGCTAGATAACCTCCAACGAATGATACAATATCTCCTATATTTGGCCAGACTGGAAATAGTTTAAATATCAAGGTATCTTAACGGGGACCAACTCTGTTTTAAAATATCCATACTGTCATACCGTTTGTTAATCACACATTCTCCATCGAAGCTCACGTACTGTATCGGCAGCAATACGAGAACGCGCAGAGAAGTGGGATAAATGTTACGGAGGAATTTTGACATGCATAGGAAGGAGAGAGACGTGCTTTTGAAAATGAAACCTAAGGATAACAAAATATAGTTAGGGATTTGCATGCGAGGCAGGAGTCAGGATTTTTTGGGTTTCAGTGGGATTGGGATTGGAAAGGAAAATAGTCTCGGCTCTTGGACAGGAAAATATTGAATTTTCCCTCATGCCTTTCGGAATTGGTAGCCCTTTCCTGCAGTCAATGACCAAAAGCGGCCTCTTTGGCCTCATGTTTGGAATGTTATTACATTTTTCAATCATTTCATAATTAATAAAGATTTTTTTTACTGATGAAAATCTGTTGTTTCTATGTGATTGACCTGCAAAATTTGAAATTGTGTTTTTTTAATCTTTTTTTTTTTTACATTGTATAAGTAAGACTCATAGCTTGAAAATGGTATATCATGCACTACATTTGAGGAACAATGTGAAAGTAATTCTGCTTTGAAAGTTGATAAACTTGTAACCCCACTTTTAAGAAAATGGCCTTTGAATGTTTTGGTACACCTACTGGAGAGCTCTTCCATGTCTACACCTATTCAGCATTGTTCACACCCTCTAAAGCCTTTAGCCCCACCCATTCAGCATTGTTCACACCCTCTAAAGCCTTTAGCCCCACCCATTCAGCATCGTTCACACCTTCTAAAGTCTTTAGCCACACCCATCTCTTTAAGGATCCACATGTTAGGCCATGTGCTAAATAGTGAGTACGGTAGTGTACAACCAAAGGTTCCAAGACTAAAGGCTGGCTTATACGACGTCTATCGACACGACCGTAAACAGTTGTCGCAGTGACATCATGAACATTCGACTGTCGTCAAAAAATCGAAATTGTCGTTGTCGCTATGGAAAAGTATAAACATTAAAAAAACGACAGGCTACTGCCTGGTTGTCCAAAATATTACAACTGGTGTATTTTAACACAAATAAACCAATCCGTTTAAACATTGAAACATTAAACAGTTTATGTCAAACTAGTAACCCAGGCAACTAAAAGCAACTTTTCTAAACAATGTTTGGGTTAGTTTCTAGCTTCTTAACGTTAAGTTAGCTGGCTAGCCAGTTCAAATAATGACCATAACATATAGCTGAAAATGTCATAACTTATATTCAATGCTAATTTGTATTCATTATTACAGGAAAATAAACTCACAACAAGATCATTATTTACAAGTTAATGGCGAGCTAATTGCAGAAAATAGCTTACAGTTGTGAGTAAAAGCAGGGCTACTGGAACTTGGACACTCTCTCGTTGGCCGAACATTATATCCTAATTTGACTTTGGTGCAGGTCATGATGTTCTTCCCATTACCGTCTCTGGTAAACACATATCATATCAAATAAAATCAAACTGTATTTGTCACATGCACAGCATACAGAAGATGTAAACGGTACAGTGAAATGGTTACTGGCATAGTGGAGTCTTTTGTTTAGACATGTAGCTATCTAGCTAGCTAAACAATGAACCATAATCCCAACTCATAATGCTACTATCCTGCAATGAACCTACAAGTATCTAAAGCTAACCAACTAGCTTGTTTCAGTGTTAGCTAGCTAACATTGTGCTATAACTAGCAATGCAAATGGTTCTGCAATATGAATAATATTACTACACAGATCATACAGGTAACGTTAGCTAGCGAGCCAGCCAGCCAGCTAACGTAAGCTAGCTAACTAACTGTATGCTTGAACTTACAATGAAAAGATTTTCAGACAAAATGAGAAAGATATAATATTGTCAAATGTAGCTAGCTAGAATATCTTACCCATTTACATGGATGAACACTTCTCCCTCTCTGTCACAGTTGCCATGGTTGCCCTTAGTTTGAAGATGTAATTCGGAGACAGTTTTTTTTATTAAACAGCCTTCTGTATTCTCTTTTCGACTACCTCCACATTTGCAATCAAACGCCTGAATTCTCTCCATCTCCCTACTCTGCCACATATTTTAGAACTTGGTCCGCCAGGAAGTTGCCTTGGCAACACTTTTGCAGTTCTTCTTGATATCTTCCACATACTGAGGAGCTCATCTTATAGACAGAAGAATGCTACATGGCAGACCAATCCCAACTCATCTCTCGGCATGTACAGCCCACTCATTATCTCAGCCAATCATGGCTAATGGGAAGGTTCCTGTGGCTAAATCAACTAGGCTCATAATTCATATTTACAGATTGCATACAAGTTTGTAATTAAGGCAGTTGAAAGTCCACATGTTCCAGAAGTATTTCTGTCAAAAAACACATTTTGAGTTTAAAAAAATATGCCTCATTTCCTGAAACGAGTCAAACAGTTTTGTGATGTATATAAAGTGTAATATTGGGATGCAAACTCAAAATGTAATACATATCAACTATATATCTGAAATGGTAAAGGTGTCTTCTTTTTTGAAAGACCATAACCATGTGTGTCCTTTTGTTTCAAACTAGATTTGTTTAAGATGACCAATAATCCCTCTGGGTGACCCTGATTTAGCCCTCTGCACTAAAAGGTTAACAGAGATACCAAGGTAGTGAATTGTGCGTCGGCCTATCACAACGACAGCTCAGAGTCACATGTTCTTTCATTGGCTGTATTGTAGAGGTTTCCTGTAGGGTTTATTAACTGCATGTGGGTTGAGTGTGCAGTCCGGCAGTGTCAATTATGTGTAATTATTTGAATTTCTGGTGACATTGTGTGATTATGCTAGGCTAAAGGCTTCCATGCGGCAACCTGTTTTGATAATGTGCTATGCTAATTTTATGCTAATCTGATGCTGCATTTTGTGGGATTGAATTATTGCCCACATTAGGGACATTCTTTGTAATTTCCTGGGTCTTGACATTCATTGTAATTTCCTGGGTCTTGACATTCATTGTAAATTCCTGGGTCTTGACATTCATTGTAAATTCCTGGGTCTTGACATTCATTGTAAATTCCTGGGTCTTGACATTCATTGTAAATTCCTGGGTCTTGACATTCATTGTAATTTCCTCTTGACATTTTAATGTGAAGAGTGTTTCCTGGTTACTCATGTTAATCCCTAGTCACCCCTGATGGGCCCTCTTATACATGTGGGCCCTGTAACCATTAGCTCAACTCAGATACACACTAACGCACACACACACACACACACACACACACACACACACACACACACACACACACACACACACACACACACACACACACACACACACACACACACACACACACACACACACACACACACACACACACACACACGGAGTCCGTGGGCTGGTGGGATATTTGAGGTGAGGAGGCCTCCTAGTAAGACAGGTCTGCTCTAACAGTCATGGGGATTTCCAGACTAAAAAACAGCATGACAGAGAGAGAGAGAGAGAGAGAGAGAGAGAAGGAAGCCAAGGGGTTGTGATCCCTAAACTCCATAATAACGACTGTGTTCATGTTTAATGTTTGGCACACAATTACTGTACTTAAGGCAGTAATCCGTTCCACAACTGAAGGCTGCTGTCATGTGAATACTTTAAAGTAACCCAGTAATGGTTTTGTTGTAGAAGGCATTGATGAGGGTGTGGCAGGGTGACAGGCATCATTGCACCATGATCGTCACCTCTATAATTACAATGTGTTGGATGGGAGTTTGGTTTCACATACATTGACAAAGCCTTTCTATCACGTTTCAGGTAAGACCCAAACGCAGACTGTGTTGAAGTAACAATGTTTATTACAGCAACAGGGGCAGGCAAACAACAGGTCAGGGCAGGCAGGTGCTGATAATCCAGAGTAGTGGGGCAAAGGTACAGGACGGGCAAGCAGGCTCAGGGTCAGGGGCAGGCAGAGGTCGGTAATCCGGAGTAGGGGCAAAGGTACAGGATAGCAGGCAGGCTCGGTGTCAGGGGCAGGCAGAGTGGTCAGGCAGAGTGGTCAGGCAGGCTCGGGGTCAGGGGCAGGCAGAGTGGTCAGGCAGGCTCGGGATCAGGGGCAGGCAGAGTGGTCAGGCAGGTGGACAGAGTCAGGACAAGCAAGGGTCAAAACCAGGAAGTCGAGAAAAAGAGAGACTGGGGAAAGCAGGAGCTGAGACAAAACACTGGTTGGACATGGCAAACAAGACATACTGGCAACAGACAAGCAGAGAACACAGGTATAGGTACCCAGGGGATAATGTGGAAGATGGGCGACAACTGGAGGAGGGTGGAGTCAAGGACAGGTGTAACAGATCAGGGCGTCCTTGCTGGGCGCATACCTGGTTGAGCGGGTTGCCGGCGTTGGAATTCAGAGATGAGGTCTGGGTCCAGGACGTCCCTAATGGGGACCCAGTTCCTCTCCTCCAGGTCATAACCCCCTCAGTAGGCACTAGTAGACCAGTTAATTGAGGGATTGTGTCGCTGGAGCCAAGAGAATCCCAATACCACAGGAACCTGTGGTGACTCAATTAGCAGGGATTGGATCGACTCACAAGTGTTCCCCTACAGGGTATGGTGGGTGACCCGGCTGTTAGAGCGCTCGTCCAGCAATCTAACATTCATGGTAATGGAGAGGGGTTGAGTGAGGATGCCCAGCTCGGACACCAGTGTATCGTCCATAAGACTCATATAGGCCGCCGAGTCGATGAGTGGCTGGAGAGACTTGGACTGGTCGCCCAACAGCAGGGTGGCATGGAGAAGGGGGTGAGTAAGGGGAGAAACAAAATTGTCCTTAAGACCCACCAGAGTACTCAGTCCTACAACTGAGCTAGGTCTCTTGAGGGGACAGGTAGACACATAATGACCGGCAGTAAAGCAATATAGACAACTCTGGGTGTTAAATCTGCGTACCCGTTCGGCTGGAGACAGCCTAGCCCTGCCGAGCTGCATCGGCTTGGGAAGAAGTAAATCGGCAGTCTTCAGAGGCTCTTGGAGGAACTCGGATCCTCTCAGGGATGTAGACACCGTGGACTTCCGGAGTTCATCAGATGCAAGGTAGGATTCTTGAGTGAGCGATTTGGACCGCAATCAGACACCCTCCTACGTTCCCAAAGCCGTCCATCGATCCGGATGGTTAAAGCGATGAGTGAGTCGAGATTCATCGGTAGTTCCCGGGCTGCAAGCTCGTCTTTTACTTCCTCTGATAATCCGTGCAGGAACGTGTCGAACAGCGCTTCCGGGTTCCAGGCATCCTTCCGCTGCTAGCGCCGCAGAAATCCACCGCACAGTCTGCCACACTGAGGGAGTCCTGCCAAAGCTGGAGTATGGCTAAACAGAGATTTTCAGTCAGTTTTAGAGTTGTTGGCCATTAATAAATTGGCCCTGATCTCTAAAACTAAGATTATTGTATTTGGTAGAAATAATTCCTTAAGTTCTAGACCTCAGCTGAATCTGTTAATGAATAGTGTGGCTGTTGAGCAAGTTGACGAGATTAAAGTACTTGGTGTTACCTTAGATTGTAAACTGTCCAAACATATTGATTTAATGGTTGTAAAGATGGGGAGACGTGATAAATAAAACATGCTCTTTTTTTTGACACTACTCTCCGCAAAGCAAGTCCTGCAGGCTTCAGTTGGATCTTATCTTGATGAATGTCCAGTTATTTGTTCAGGTGCTGCAAATAAAGACCTAGTAAAGCTGCAGCTGGTCCAGAACAGAGAGGCATGTTTTTTTGTACTGCGCTGTAACAAGAGGGCTAATATCAATACTATGCATGCCAGTCTCTCTTGGCTAAAAGTTAACCTCTGTGGGATCGGTGTTCCTTTACCGTGACGGTTGATGCTAACATGCGCTAACGTGTGCTAACATTTCTCTTGCATTTGAAAGATGATGAAAAAATAAAATAAATAGAAAATGCACGTTTTTTGTTTGTATTATCGTTTACCAGATCTATTGTGTTATATTCTCCTACATTCATTTCACATTTCCACAAACTTCAAAGTGTTTCCTTTCAAATGGTACCAAGAATATGCATATCCTTGCTTCAGGGCCTGAACTACAGACAGTTAGATTTGGGTATGTCAATTTAGGAGAAAATTGAAAAAAAAGAGGCTTTAGATCCTTTTAAGGAGAGACTGACTACATCACTTCCTGTTTTTATAAGACAATTCCAAATGGTTTGGGTAGTTAACTTACACACTGACACACACTTACTCCACTAGCAAAAAAAGACAGGGGGTGGTGTATGTTTCATCATTAACTATTCATGGTGTGATTGTGGGAACCTACAGGAACTCAAGTCCTTCAATAATGTTTACATACTGTTTTACCAACCTTATCGTTGCATACTGTACTCTAGTCATAGCTCATCCTATATAAATACTTCTGTATGCACCTTTTCGATTCATATACTGTCCATACTGTCTATACACACCATGCTATATGTAAATATATTTATATTTCTTTATAACTCTTTGGGACTTACTTGTATTGTTTTGTATTGTTAGGCACTGTTGAAGCTGGTAACAAAAGGATTTCGGTATACCCGTGATAACATCTGTTAAATATCTGTAGTGTTTACATGTTAATGCTTTTAAATGTAAATGAATTATTTTTGGCTGCAATGTCTATATGTTAATTGAAATGTTAGTCTGTAATGTCTACATGTTAATGTACATTGTAGTATTTTAGTCTGTAATGTCTTTCTGCATATGTGTATGAACCCAGGAAGACTAGCTGTTGCTATTGATGCTAATAGGGATCCTAATCAAATCTGAAATCCCGCACCGACTAATGAATGCATGAATGCATGAATGCGACCATGCTCAGCTGCCAAAAATGATTGCTGTTGTCCTTTATGAAATTACCCCATTCATTTCTCCTCCTCCTCCACATTCATTTCTCCTCCTCCTCCACATTCATTTCTCCTCCTCCTCCACATTCATTTCTCCTCCTCCTCCACATTCATTTCTCCTCCTCCTCCCCATTAATTTCTCCTCCTCCACATCCATTTCTCCTCCTCCTCCCCATTCATTTCTCCTCCTCCTCCACATTCATTTCTCCTCCTCCTCCCCATTCATTTCTCCTCCTCCTCCACATCCATTTCTCCTCCTCCTCCACATCCATTTCTCCTCCTCCTCCACATCCATTTCTCCTCCTCCTCCACATTCATTTCTCCTCCTCCTCCCCATTATTTCTCCTCCTCCTCCACATCCATTTCTCCTCCTCCTCCCTATTCATTTCTCCCCCCTCCTCCACATTCATTTCTCCTCCTCCTCCCCATTCATTTCTCCTCCTCCTCCACATCCATTTCTCCTCCTCCTCCCCATTCATTTCTCCTCCTCCTCCACATCCATTTCTCCTCCTCCTCCACATCCATTTCTCCTCCTCCTCCACATTCATTTGACAGTTGAAAGCAAAACATAACTATTTCTTATGGTGAATCTGAAAAACCAAAATAAAAATGAATGATTGAAAACCCTCATCAACAGTTAAATGTGAGTTGGGTCCAGTCCAGTATAAAGTGTAAGTTGGGTCCAGTCCAGTCCAGTATAAAGTGTGAGTTGGGTCCAGTCCAGTATAAAGTGTGAGTTGGGTCCAGTCCAGTGTAAAAGTGTGAGTTGGGTCCAGTCCAGTATAAAGTGTGAGTTGGGTCCAGTCCAGTCCAGTATAAAGTGTGAGTTGGGTCCAGTCCAGTATAAAGTGTGAGTTGGGTCCAGTCCAGTCCAGTATGAAGTGTAGTTGGGTCCAGTCCAGTCGAGTATAAAGTGTGAGTTGGGTCCAGTCCAGTCCAGTATAAAGTGTGAGTTGGGTCCAGTCCAGTCCAGTATAAAGTGTGAGTTGGGTCCAGTCCAGTATAAAGTGTGAGTTGGGTCCTGTCCAGTATAAAGTGTGAGTTGGGTCCAGTCGTCCAGTATAAAGTGTGAGTTGGGTCCAGTCCAGTCCAGTATAAAGTGTGAGTTGGGTCCAGTCCAGTATAAAGTGTGAGTTGGGTCCAGTCCAGTATAAAGTGTGAGTTGGGTCCAGTCCAGTGTAAAGTGTAAGTTGGGTCCAGTCCAGTATAAAGTGTGAGTTGGGTCCAGTCCAGTATAAAGTGTGAGTTGGGTCCAGTCCAGTATAAAGTGTGAGTTGGGTCCAGGCCAGTCCAGTATAAAGTGTAGGTTGGGTCCAGTCCAGTATAAAGTGTGAGTTGGGTCCAGTCCAGTATAAAGTGTGAGTTGGGTCCAGGCCAGTCCAGTATAAAGTGTGAGTTGGGTCCAGTCCAGTATAAAGTGTGAGTTGGGTCCAGTCCAGTATAAAATGTGAGTTGGGTCCAGTCCAGTATAAAGTGTGAGTTGGGTCCAGTCCAGTTCAGTATAAAGTGTGAGTTGGGTCCAGTCCAGTCCAGTATAAAGTGTGAGTTTGGTCCAGTCCAGTATAAAGTGTGAGTTGGGTCCAGTCCAGTATAAAGTGTGAGTTGGGTCCAGTCCAGTCGAGTATAAAGTGTGAGTTGGGTCCAGTCCAGTCGAGTATAAAGTGTGAGTTGGGTCCAGTCCAGTCCAGTATAAAGTGTGAGTTGGGTCCAGTCCAGTATAAAGTGTGAGTTGGGTCCAGTCCAGTCCAGTATAAAGTGTGAGTTGGGTCCAGTCCAGTATAAAGTGTGAGTTGGGTCCAGTCCCGTATAAAGTATGAGTTGGGTCCTGTCCAGTATAAAGTGTGAGTTGGGTCCAGTCCAGTATAAAGTGTGAGTTGGGTCCTGTCCAGTATAAAGTGTGAGTTGGGTCCAGTCCAGTCCAGTATGAAGTGTAAGTTGGGTCCAGTCCAGTATAAAGTGTGAGTTGGGGCCAGTCCAGTCCAGTGTAAAGTGTGAGTTGGGTCCAGTCCAGTATAAAGTGTGAGTTGGGTCCAGTCCAGTATAAAGTGTGAGTTGGGTCCAGTCCAGTATAAAGTGTGAGTTGGGTCCAGTCCAGTATAAAAGTGTGAGTTGGGTCCAGTCCAGTCGAGTATAAAGTGTGAGTTGGGTCCAGTCCAGTCCAGTATAAAGTGTGAGTTGGGTCCAGTCCAGTCCAGTATAAGTGTGAGTTGGGTCCAGTCCAGTCCAGTATAAAGTGTGAGTTGGGTCCAGTCCAGTATAAAGTGTGAGTTGGGTCCAGTCCCGTATAAAGTGTGAGTTGGGTCCAGTCCAGTATAAAGTGTGAGTTGGGTCCAGTCCAGTATAAAGTGTGAGTTGGGTCCAGTCCAGTATAAAGTGTGAGTTGGGTCCAGTCCAGTATAAAGTGTGAGTTGGGTCCAGTCCAGTATAAAGTGTGAGTTGGGTCCAGTCCAGTCCAGTAAAAGTGTGAGTTGGGTCCAGTCCAGTATAAAGTGTGAGTTGGGTCCAGTCCAGTATAAAGTGTGAGTTGGGTCCAGTCCAGTGTAAAGTGTGAGTTGGGTCCAGTCCAGTATAAAGTGTGAGTTGGGTCCAGTTCAGTATAAAGTGTGAGTTGGTCCAGTCCAGTATAAAGTGTGAGTTGGGTCCAGCCAGTCCAGTATAAAGTGTGAGTTGGGTCCAGTCCAGTATAAAGTGTGAGTTGGGTCCAGTCCAGTATAAAATGTGAGTTGGGTCCAGTCCAGTATAAAGTGTGAGTTGGGTCCAGTCCAGTTCAGTATAAAGTGTGAGTTGGGTCCAGTCCAGTCCAGTATAAAGTGTGAGTTTGGTCCAGTCCAGTATAAAGTGTGAGTTGGGTCCAGTCCAGTATAAAGTGTGAGTTGGGTCCAGTCCAGTATAAAGTGTGAGTTGGGTCCAGTCCAGTCCAGTATAAAGTGTGAGTTGGGTCCAGTCCAGTATAAAGTGTGAGTTGGGTCCAGTCCAGTCCAGTATAAAGTGTGAGTTGGGTCCAGTCCAGTATAAAGTGTGAGTTGGGTCCAGTCCAGTCCAGTATAAAGTGTGAGTTGGGTCCAGTCCAGTATAAAGTGTGAGTTGGGTCCAGTCCAGTATAAAGTGTGAGTTGGGTCCAGTCCAGTATAAAGTGTGAGTTGGGTCCAGTCCAGTCCAGTATAAAGTGTGAGTTGGGTCCAGTCCAGTATAAATGTGAGTTGGGTCCTGTCCAGTATAAAGTGTGAGTTGGGTCCAGTCCAGTATAAAGTGTGAGTTGGGTCCAGTCCAGTGTAAAGTGTAAGTTGGGTCCAGTCCAGTATAAAGTGTGAGTTGGGTCCAGTCCAGTATAAAGTGTGAGTTGGGTCCAGTCCAGTATAAAGTGTGAGTTGGGTCCAGTCCAGTATATAAAGTGTGAGTTGGGTCCAGTCCAGTATAAAGTGTGAGTTGGGTCCAGTCCAGTATAAAGTGTGAGTTGGGTCCAGTCCAGTATAAAGTGTGAGTTGGGTCCAGTCCAGTATAAAGTGTGAGTTGGGTCCAGTCCAGTATAAAGTGTGAGTTGGGTCCAGTCCAGTATAAAGTGTGAGTTGGGTCCAGTCCAGTAGTATAAAGTGTGAGTTGGGTCCAGTCCAGTCCAGTATAAAGTGTGAGTTGGGTCCAGTCCAGTATAAAGTGTGAGTTGGGTCCAGTCCAGTATAAAGTGTGAGTTGGGTCCAGTCCAGTCGAGTATAAAGTGTGAGTTGGGTCCAGTCCAGTATATAAAGTGTGAGTTGGGTCCAGTCCAGTCCAGTATAAAGTGTGAGTTGGGTCCAGTCCAGTATAAAGTGTGAGTTGGGTCCAGTCCAGTCCAGTATAAAGTGTGAGTTGGGTCCAGTCCAGTATAAAGTGTGAGTTGGGTCCAGTCCAGTATAAAGTGTCCAGTATAAAGTGTGAGTTGGGTCCAGTCCAGTATAAAGTGTGAGTTGGGTCCAGTCCAGTATAAAGTGTGAGTTGGGTCCAGTCCAGTCCAGTATAAGTGTGAGTTGGGTCCAGTCCAGTATAAAGTGTGAGTTGGGTCCAGTCCAGTATAAAGTGTGAGTTGGGTCCAGTCCAGTATAAAGTGTGAGTTGGGTCCAGTCCAGTATAAAGTGTGAGTTGGGTCCAGTCCAGTATAAAGTGTGAGTTGGGTCCAGTCAGTCCAGTATAAAGTGTGAGTTGGGTCCAGTCCAGTATAAAGTGTGAGTTGGGTCCAGTCCAGTCCAGTATAAAGTGTGAGTTGGGTCCAGTCAGTATAAAGTGTGAGTTGGGTCCAGTCCAGTATAAAGTGTGAGTTGGGTCCAGTCCAGTATAAAGTGTGAGTTGGGTCCAGTCCAGTATAAAGTGTGAGTTGGGTCCAGTCCAGTATAAAGTGTGAGTTGGGTCCAGTCCAGTATAAAGTGTGAGTTGGGTCCAGTCCAGTCCAGTATAAAGTGTGAGTTGGGTCCAGTCCAGTATAAAGTGTGAGTTGGGTCCAGTCCAGTATAAAGTGTGAGTTGGGTCCAGTCCAGTATAAAGTGTGAGTTGGGTCCAGTCCAGTATAAAATGTGAGTTGGGTCCAGTCCAGTATAAAGTGTGAGTTGGGTCCAGTCCAGTTCAGTATAAAGTGTGAGTTGGGTCCAGTCCAGTCCAGTATAAAGTGTGAGTTGGGTAGTCCAGTATAAAGTGTGAGTTGGGTCCAGTCCAGTATAAAGTGTGAGTTGGGTCCAGTCCAGTATAAAGTGTGAGTTGGGTCCAGTCCAGTCCAGTATAAAGTGTGAGTTGGGTCCAGTCCAGTATAAAGTGTGAGTTGGGTCCAGTCCAGTCAGTATAAAGTGTGAGTTGGGTCCAGTCCAGTCAGTATAAAGTGTGAGTTGGGTCCAGTCCAGTATAAAGTGTGAGTTGGGTCCAGTCCAGTCAGTATAAAGTGTGAGTTGGGTCCAGTCAGTATAAAGTGTGAGTTGGGTCCAGTCCAGTATAAAGTGTGAGTTGGGTCCAGTCAGTATAAAGTGTGAGTTGGGTCCAGTCCAGTATAGTATAAAGTGTGAGTTGGGTCCAGTCAGTCAGTATAAAGTGTGAGTTGGGTCCAGTCCAGTATAAAGTGTGAGTTGGGTCCAGTCCAGTATAAAGTGTGAGTTGGGTCCAGTCCAGTAGTATAAAGTGTATAAAGTGTGAGTTGGGTCCAGTCCAGTATAAAGTGTGAGTTGGGTCCAGTCCAGTATAAAGTGTGAGTTGGGTCCAGTCCAGTAGTATAAAGTGTGAGTTGGGTCCAGTCAGTATAAAGTGTGAGTTGGGTCCAGTCCAGTATAAAAGTGTGAGTTGGGTCCAGTCCAGTATAAAGTGTGAGTTGGGTCCAGTCCAGTTAAAGTGTGAGTTGGGTCCAGTATAAAAGTGTGAGTTGGGTCCAGTCCAGTCAGTATAAAGTGTGAGTTGGGTCCAGTCCAGTATAAAGTGTGAGTTGGGTCCAGTCCAGTATAAAGTGTGAGTTGGGTCCAGTCAGTAGTATAAAGTGTGAGTTGGGTCCAGTCCAGTATAAAAGTGTGAGTTGGGTCCAGTCCAGTATAAAGTGTGAGTTGGGTCCAGTCCAGTATAAAGTGTGAGTTGGGTCCAGTCCAGTCAGTATAAAGTGTGAGTTGGGTCCAGTCAGTATAAAGTGTGAGTTGGGTCCAGTCCCAGTATAAAGTGTGAGTTGGGTCCAGTCCAGTATAAAGTGTGAGTTGGGTCCAGTCCAGTATAAAGTGTGAGTTGGGTCCAGTCCAGTATAAAGTGTGAGTTGGGTCCAGTCCAGTCAGTATAAAAGTGTGAGTTGGGTCCAGTCCAGTATAAAGTGTGAGTTGGGTCCAGTCCAGTATAAAGTGTGAGTTGGGTCCAGTCCAGTATAAAGTGTGAGTTGGGTCCAGTCCAGTATAAAGTGTGAGTTGGGTCCAGTCCAGTATAAAGTGTGAGTTGGGTCCAGTCCAGTATAAAAGTGTGAGTTGGGTCCAGTCAGTATAAAGTGTGAGTTGGGTCCAGTCAGTATAAAAGTGTGAGTTGGGTCCAGTCAGTATAAAGTGTGAGTTGGGTCCAGTCAGTATAAAGTGTGAGTTGGGTCCAGTCAGTATAAAGTGTGAGTTGGGTCCAGTCCAGTATAAAAAGTGTGAGTTGGGTCCAGTCCAGTATAAGTGTGAGTTGGGTCCAGTCAGTATAAAGTGTGAGTTGGGTCCAGTCCAGTAGTATAAAGTGTGAGTTGGGTCCAGTCCAGTATAAAGTGTGAGTTGGGTCCAGTCCAGTCAGTATAAAGTGTGAGTTGGGTCCAGTCAGTATAAAGTGTGAGTTGGGTCCAGTCAGTATAAAGTGTGAGTTGGGTCCAGTCCAGTATAAAGTGTGAGTTGGGTCCAGTCCAGTATATAAAGTGTGAGTTGGGTCCAGTCCAGTCAGTATAAAGTGTGAGTTGGGTCCAGTCCAGTATAAAGTGTGAGTTGGGTCCAGTCAGTATAAAGTGTGAGTTGGGTCCAGTCAGTATAAAGTGTGAGTTGGGTCCAGTCAGTATATAAAGTGTGAGTTGGGTCCAGTCCAGTATAAAGTGTGAGTTGGGTCCAGTCAGTAGTATAAAGTGTGAGTTGGGTCCAGTCCAGTCAGTATAAAGTGTGAGTTGGGTCCAGTCAGTATAAAGTGTGAGTTGGGTCCAGTCAGTAGTAAAAGTGTGAGTTGGGTCCAGTCCAGTATAAAGTGTGAGTTGGGTCCAGTCAGTATAAAGTGTGAGTTGGGTCCAGTCAGTATAAAGTGTGAGTTGGGTCCAGTCCAGTATAAAGTGTGAGTTGGGTCCAGTCAGTATAAAGTGTGAGTTGGGTCCAGTCCAGTATATAAAGTGTGAGTTGGGTCCAGTCAGTCAGTATAAAGTGTGAGTTGGGTCCAGTCAGTATAAAGTGTGAGTTGGGTCCAGTCCAGTATAAAGTGTGAGTTGGGTCCAGTCAGTATAAAGTGTGAGTTGGGTCCAGTCAGTATAAAGTGTGAGTTGGGTCCAGTCAGTATAAAGTGTGAGTTGGGTCCAGTCAGTATAAAGTGTGAGTTGGGTCCAGTCCAGTATAAAGTGTGAGTTGGGTCCAGTCCAGTATAAAGTGTGAGTTGGGTCCAGTCAGTATAAAGTGTGAGTTGGGTCCAGTCCAGTATAAAGTGTGAGTTGGGTCCAGTCAGTCAGTATAAAGTGTGAGTTGGGTCCAGTCAGTATAAAGTGTGAGTTGGGTCCAGTCCAGTATAAAGTGTGAGTTGGGTCCAGTCAGTAGTATAAAGTGTGAGTTGGGTCCAGTCAGTATAAAGTGTGAGTTGGGTCCAGTCCAGTATAAAGTGTGAGTTGGGTCCAGTCAGTATAAAGTGTGAGTTGGGTCCAGTCAGTCAGTATAAAGTGTGAGTTGGGTCCAGTCCAGTATAAAGTGTGAGTTGGGTCCAGTCAGTATAAAGTGTGAGTTGGGTCCAGTCCAGTATAAAGTGTGAGTTGGGTCCAGTCCAGTATAAAGTGTGAGTTGGGTCCAGTCAGTATAAAGTGTGAGTTGGGTCCAGTCCAGTAGTATAAAGTGTGAGTTGGGTCCAGTCAGTATAAAAGTGTGAGTTGGGTCCAGTCCAGTAGTATAAAGTGTGAGTTGGGTCCAGTCAGTATAAAGTGTGAGTTGGGTCCAGTCCAGTATAAAGTGTGAGTTGGGTCCAGTCCAGTATAAAGTGTGAGTTGGGTCAGTCAGTATAAAGTGTGAGTTGGGTCCAGTCAGTCAGTATAAAGTGTGAGTTGGGTCCAGTCAGTATAAAGTGTGAGTTGGGTCCAGTCAGTATAAAGTGTGAGTTGGGTCCAGTCAGTATAAAGTGTGAGTTGGGTCCAGTCCAGTATAAAGTGTGAGTTGGGTCCAGTCAGTATAAAGTGTGAGTTGGGTCCAGTCAGTATAAAGTGTGAGTTGGGTCAGTCAGTATAAAGTGTGAGTTGGGTCCAGTCCAGTAGTATAAAGTGTGAGTTGGGTCCAGTCAGTATATAAAGTGTGAGTTGGGTCCAGTCAGTATAAAGTGTGAGTTGGGTCCAGTCAGTATAAAGTGTGAGTTGGGTCCAGTCAGTATAAAGTGTGAGTTGGGTCCAGTCAGTATAAAGTGTGAGTTGGGTCCAGTCAGTATAAAGTGTGAGTTGGGTCCAGTCCAGTATAAAGTGTGAGTTGGGTCCAGTCAGTATAAAGTGTGAGTTGGGTCCAGTCAGTATAAAGTGTGAGTTGGGTCCAGTCAGTATAAAGTGTGAGTTGGGTCCAGTCCAGTATAAAGTGTGAGTTGGGTCCAGTCAGTCAGTATAAAGTGTGAGTTGGGTCCAGTCAGTATAAAGTGTGAGTTGGGTCCAGTCAGTATAAAGTGTGAGTTGGGTCCAGTCAGTAGTATAAAGTGTGAGTTGGGTCCAGTCAGTATAAAGTGTGAGTTGGGTCCAGTCCAGTATAAAGTGTGAGTTGGGTCCAGTCAATAAAGTGTGAGTTGGGTCCAGTCAGTCAGTATAAAGTGTGAGTTGGGTCCAGTCAGTATAAAGTGTGAGTTGGGTTGGGTCCAGTATAAAGTGTGAGTTGGGTCCAGTCCAGTATAAAGTGTGAGTTGGGTCCAGTCCAGTATAAAGTGTGAGTTGGGTCCAGTCAGTATAAAGTGTGAGTTGGGTCCAGTCAGTAGTATAAAGTGTGAGTTGGGTCCAGTCCAGTCAGTATAAAGTGTGAGTTGGGTCCAGTCAGTATAAAAGTGTGAGTTGGGTCCAGTCCAGTATAAAGTGTGAGTTGGGTCCAGTCCAGTATAAAGTGTGAGTTGGGTCCAGTCAGTATAAAAAGTGTGAGTTGGGTCCAGTCCAGTATAAAGTGTGAGTTGGGTCCAGTCCAGTATAAAGTGTGAGTTGGGTCCAGTCCAGTATATAAAGTGTGAGTTGGGTCCAGTCAGTATAAAGTGTGAGTTGGTCCAGTCCAGTATAAAGTGTGAGTTGGGTCCAGTCAGTAGTATAAAGTGTGAGTTGGGTCCAGTCAGTATAAAGTGTGAGTTGGGTCCAGTCAGTATAAAAGTGAGTTGGGTCCAGTCAGTATAAAGTGTGAGTTGGGTCCAGTCCAGTATAAAGTGTGAGTTGGGTCCAGTCCAGTATAAAGTGTGAGTTGGGTCCAGTCAGTATAAAGTGTGAGTTGGGTCCAGTCAGTATAAAGTGTGAGTTGGGTCCAGTCAGTATAAAGTGTGAGTTGGGTCCAGTCAGTATAAAGTGTGAGTTGGGTCCAGTCAGTATAAAGTGTGAGTTGGGTCCAGTCAGTATATAAAGTGTGAGTTGGGTCCAGTCAGTATAAAGTGTGAGTTGGGTCCAGTCCAGTATAAAGTGTGAGTTGGGTCCAGTCCAGTCCAGTATAAAGTGTGAGTTGGGTCCAGTCCAGTATAAAGTGTGAGTTGGGTCCAGTCCAGTATAAAAGTGTGAGTTGGGTCCAGTCAGTATAAAGTGTGAGTTGGGTCCAGTCAGTATAAAGTGTGAGTTGGGTCAGTCAGTATAAAGTGTGAGTTGGGTCCAGTCCAGTATAAAGTGTGAGTTGGGTCCAGTCAGTATAAAGTGTGAGTTGGGTCCAGTCCAGTAGTATAAAGTGTGAGTTGGGTCCAGTCCAGTATAAAGTGTGAGTTGGGTCCAGTCCAGTATAAAGTGTGAGTTGGGTCCAGTCCAGTATAAAGTGTGAGTTGGGTCCAGTCAGTATAAAGTGTGAGTTGGTAGTAGTATAAAGTGTGAGTTGGGTCCAGTCAGTATAAAGTGTGAGTTGGGTCCAGTCAGTATAAAGTGTGAGTTGGGTCCAGTCAGTATAAAGTGTGAGTTGGGTCCAGTCCAGTATATAAAGTGTGAGTTGGGTCCAGTCCAGTCAGTATAAAGTGTGAGTTGGGTCCAGTCCAGTATAAAGTGTGAGTTGGGTCCAGTCAGTATAAAGTGTGAGTTGGGTCCAGTCCAGTATAAAGTGTGAGTTGGGTCCAGTCAGTATAAAGTGTGAGTTGGGTCCAGTCCAGTATAAAGTGTGAGTTGGGTCCAGTCCAGTATAAAGTGTGAGTTGGGTCCAGTCCAGTATAAAGTGTGAGTTGGGTCCAGTCAGTATAAAGTGTGAGTTGGGTCCAGTCAGTATAAAGTGTGAGTTGGGTCCAGTCCAGTATAGTATAAAGTGTGAGTTGGGTCCAGTCAGTAGTATAAAGTGTGAGTTGGGTCCAGTCAGTCCAGTATAAAGTGTGAGTTGGGTCCAGTCAGTATAAAGTGTGAGTTGGGTCCAGTCCAGTATAAAGTGTGAGTTGGGTCCAGTCCAGTATAAAGTGTGAGTTGGGTCCAGTCAGTATAAAGTGTGAGTTGGGTCCAGTCAGTATAAAGTGTGAGTTGGGTCCAGTCCAGTAGTATAAAGTGTGAGTTGGGTCCAGTCAGTATAAAGTGTGAGTTGGGTCCAGTCCAGTAGTAAAGTGTGAGTTGGGTCCAGTCCAGTATAAAGTGTGAGTTGGGAGTCCAGTCCAGTATAAAGTGTGAGTTGGGTCCAGTCCAGTATAAAGTGTGAGTTGGGTCCAGTCAGTATAAAGTGTGAGTTGGGTCCAGTCAGTATAAAGTGTGAGTTGGGTCCAGTCAGTATAAAAGTGTGAGTTGGGTCCAGTCAGTATAAAGTGTGAGTTGGGTCCAGTCAGTATAAAGTGTGAGTTGGGTCCAGTAGTATAAAGTGTGAGTTGGGTCCAGTCAGTATAAAGTGTGAGTTGGGTCCAGTCAGTATAAAGTGTGAGTTGGGTCCAGTCAGTAGTATAAAGTGTGAGTTGGGTCCAGTCAGTATAAAAGTGTGAGTTGGGTCCAGTCAGTATAAAGTGTGAGTTGGGTCCAGTCAGTATAAAGTGTGAGTTGGGTCCAGTCAGTATAAAGTGTGAGTTGGGTCCAGTCCAGTATAAAGTGTGAGTTGGGTCCAGTCAGTATAAAGTGTGAGTTGGGTCCAGTCCAGTATAAAGTGTGAGTTGGGTCCAGTCAGTATAAAGTGTGAGTTGGGTCCAGTCAGTATAAAGTGTGAGTTGGGTCCAGTCAGTATAAAGTGTGAGTTGGGTCCAGTCCAGTATAAAAGTGTGAGTTGGGTCCAGTCAGTCAGTATAAAGTGTGAGTTGGGTCCAGTCAGTATAAAGTGTGAGTTGGGTCCAGTCAGTATAAAGTGTGAGTTGGGTCCAGTCAGTATATAAAGTGTGAGTTGGGTCCAGTCAGTATAAAGTGTGAGTTGGGTCCAGTCAGTATAAAAGTGTGAGTTGGGTCCAGTCAGTATAAAGTGTGAGTTGGGTCCAGTCAGTATATAAAGTGTGAGTTGGGTCCAGTCAGTATAAAGTGTGAGTTGGGTCCAGTCAGTATAAAGTGTGAGTTGGGTCCAGTCAGTATAAAGTGTGAGTTGGGTCAGTCCAGTATAAAGTGTGAGTTGGGTCCAGTCAGTATAAAGTGTGAGTTGGGTCCAGTCAGTATAGTATAAAGTGTGAGTTGGGTCCAGTCCAGTCCAGTATAAAGTGTGAGTTGGGTCCAGTCCAGTATAAGTATAAAGTGTGAGTTGGGTCCAGTCAGTATAAAGTGTGAGTTGGGTCCAAAGTATAAAGTGTGAGTTGGGTCCAGTCAGTATAAAGTGTGAGTTGGGTCCAGTCCAGTATAAAGTGTGAGTTGGGTCCAGTCAGTAGTATAAAGTGTGAGTTGGGTCCAGTCAGTATAAAGTGTGAGTTGGGTCCAGTCCAGTATAAAAGTGTGAGTTGGGTCCAGTCAGTATAAAGTGTGAGTTGGGTCCAGTCAGTATAAAGTGTGAGTTGGGTCCAGTCAGTATAAAGTGTGAGTTGGGTCCAGTCAGTATAAAGTGTGAGTTGGGTCCAGTCAGTATAAAGTGTGAGTTGGGTCCAGTCAGTAGTAGTAAAAGTGTGAGTTGGGTTGGTCCAGTCCAGTATAAAGTGTGAGTTGGGTCCAGTCAGTATAAAGTGTGAGTTGGGTCCAGTCAGTATAAAGTGTGAGTTGGGTCCAGTCAGTATAAAGTGTGAGTTGGGTCCAGTCCAGTATAAAGTGTGAGTTGGGTCCAGTCAGTATAAAGTGTGAGTTGGGTCCAGTCAGTATAAAGTGTGAGTTGGGTCCAGTCAGTATAAAGTGTGAGTTGGGTCCAGTCAGTATAAAGTGTGAGTTGGGTCCAGTCAGTATAAAGTGTGAGTTGGGTCCAGTCAGTATAAAAGTGTGAGTTGGGTCCAGTCAGTAGTATAAAGTGTGAGTTGGGTCCAGTCAGTATAAAGTGTGAGTTGGGTCCAGTCAGTATAAAGTGTGAGTTGGGTCCAGTCAGTATAAAGTGTGAGTTGGGTCCAGTCAGTATAAAGTGTGAGTTGGGTCCAGTCAGTATAAAAGTGTGAGTTGGGTCCAGTCAGTATAAAGTGTGAGTTGGGTCCAGTCAGTAGTATAAAGTGTGAGTTGGGTCCAGTCAGTATAAAGTGTGAGTTGGGTCCAGTCAGTATAAAGTGTGAGTTGGGTCCAGTCAGTAGTATAAAGTGTGAGTTGGGTCCAGTCAGTATAAAGTGTGAGTTGGGTCCAGTCAGTATAAAGTGTGAGTTGGGTCCAGTCAGTATATAAAGTGTGAGTTGGGTCCAGTCAGTATAAAGTGTGAGTTGGGTCCAGTCCAGTAGTATAAAGTGTGAGTTGGGTCCAGTCAGTATAAAGTGTGAGTTGGGTCCAGTCAGTATAAAGTGTGAGTTGGGTCCAGTCAGTATAAAGTGTGAGTTGGGTCCAGTCAGTATAAAGTGTGAGTTGGGTCCAGTCAGTATAAAGTGTGAGTTGGGTCCAGTCAGTATAAAAGTGTGAGTTGGGTCCAGTCCAGTATAAAGTGTGAGTTGGGTCCAGTCAGTATAAAGTGTGAGTTGGGTCAGTCAGTATAAAGTGTGAGTTGGGTCCAGTCAGTATAAAGTGTGAGTTGGGTCCAGTCAGTATAAAGTGTGAGTTGGGTCCAGTCCAGTATAAAGTGTGAGTTGGGTCCAGTCAGTATAAAGTGTGAGTTGGGTCCAGTCAGTATAAAGTGTGAGTTGGGTCCAGTCCAGTATAAAGTGTGAGTTGGGTCCAGTCAGTATAAAGTGTGAGTTGGGTCCAGTCAGTATAAAGTGTGAGTTGGGTCCAGTCAGTATAAAGTGTGAGTTGGGTCCAGTCAGTATAAAGTGTGAGTTGGGTCCAGTCAGTAGTATAAAGTGTGAGTTGGGTCCAGTCAGTATAAAGTGTTTGGGTCCAGTCAGTATAAAGTGTGAGTTGGGTCCAGTCAGTCCAGTATAAAGTGTGAGTTGGGTCCAGTCAGTATAAAGTGTGAGTTGGGTCCAGTCCAGTCAGTATAAAGTGTGAGTTGGGTCCAGTCAGTATAAAGTGTGAGTTGGGTCCAGTCCAGTATAAAGTGTGAGTTGGGTCCAGTCCAGTATAAAGTGTGAGTTGGGTCCAGTCCAGTATAAAGTGTGAGTTGGGTCCAGTCAGTATAAAGTGTGAGTTGGGTCCAGTCCAGTAGTATAAAGTGTGAGTTGGGTCCAGTCCAGTCCAGTATAAAGTGTGAGTTGGGTCCAGTCAGTATAAAGTGTGAGTTGGGTCCAGTCCAGTATAAAAAGTGTGAGTTGGGTCCAGTCCAGTATAAAGTGTGAGTTGGGTCCAGTCCAGTATAAAGTGTGAGTTGGGTCCAGTCCAGTATAAAGTGTGAGTTGGGTCCAGTCAGTATAAAGTGTGAGTTGGGTCCAGTCCAGTATAAAGTGTGAGTTGGGTCCAGTCCAGTCAGTATAAAGTGTGAGTTGGGTCCAGTCCAGTTGGGTCCAGTCCAGTATAAAGTGTGAGTTGGGTCCAGTCCAGTCCAGTATAAAGTGTGAGTTGGGTCCAGTCCAGTATAAAGTGTGAGTTGGGTCCAGTCCAGTATAAAGTGTGAGTTGGGTCCAGTCCAGTATAAAGTGTGAGTTGGGTCCAGTCCAGTATAAAGTGTGAGTTGGGTCCAGTCCAGTATAAAGTGTGAGTTGGGTCCAGTCCAGTATAGTATAAAGTGTGAGTTGGGTCCAGTCCAGTCCAGTATAAAGTGTGAGTTGGGTCCAGTCCAGTAGTATAAAGTGTGAGTTGGGTCCAGTCCAGTATAAAGTGTGAGTTGGGTCCAGTCCAGTAGTATAAAGTGTGAGTTGGGTCCAGTCCAGTATAAAGTGTGAGTTGGGTCCAGTCCAGTATAAAGTGTGAGTTGGGTCCAGTCCAGTATAAAGTGTGAGTTGGGTCCAGTCCAGTATAAAGTGTGAGTTGGGTCCAGTCCAGTATAAAGTGTGAGTTGGGTCCAGTCCAGTCCAGTATAAAGTGTGAGTTGGGTCCAGTCCAGTATAAAGTGTGAGTTGGGTCCAGTCCAGTCCAGTAAAGTGTGAGTTGGGTCCAGTCCAGTATAAAGTGTGAGTTGGGTCCAGTCCAGTATAAAGTGTGAGTTGGGTCCAGTCCAGTAAAGTGTGAGTTGGGTCCAGTCCAGTATAAAGTGTGAGTTGGGTCCAGTCAGTATAAAGTGTGAGTTGGGTCAGTCCAGTATAAAGTGTGAGTTGGGTCCAGTCCAGTATAAAAGTGTGAGTTGGGTCCAGTCCAGTCCAGTATAAAGTGTGAGTTGGGTCCAGTCCAGTATAAAGTGTGAGTTGGGTCCAGTCCAGTAGTATAAAGTGTGAGTTGGGTCCAGTCCAGTCCAGTATAAAGTGTGAGTTGGGTCCAGTCCAGTATAAAGTGTGAGTTGGGTCCAGTCCAGTATAAAGTGTGAGTTGGGTCCAGTCCAGTATAAAGTGTGAGTTGGGTCCAGTCCAGTATAAAGTGTGAGTTGGCCAGTCCAGTATAAAGTGTGAGTTGGGTCCAGTCCAGTATAAAGTGTGAGTTGGGTCCAGTCCAGTATAAAGTGTGAGTTGGGTCCAGTCCAGTATAAAGTGTGAGTTGGGTCCAGTCCAGTATAAAGTGTGAGTTGGGTCCAGTCCAGTATAAAGTGTGAGTTGGGTCCAGTCCAGTATAAAGTGTGAGTTGGGTCCAGTCCAGTATAAAAGTGTGAGTTGGGTCCAGTCAGTCAGTATAAAGTGTGAGTTGGGTCCAGTCCAGTATAAAGTGTGAGTTGGGTCCAGTCCAGTAGTATAAAGTGTGAGTTGGGTCCAGTCCAGTCCAGTATAAAGTGTGAGTTTGGTCCAGTCCAGTATAAAGTGTGAGTTGGGTCCAGTCCAGTTCAGTATAAAGTGTGAGTTGGGTCCAGTCCAGTATAAAGTGTGAGTTGGGTCCAGTCCAGTATAAAGTGTGAGTTGGGTCCAGTCCAGTATAAAGTGTGAGTTGGGTCCAGTCCAGTATAAAGTGTGAGTTGGGTCCAGTCCAGTATAAAGTGTGAGTTGGGTCCAGTCCAGTATAAAGTGTGAGTTGGGTCCAGTCCAGTATAAAGTGTGAGTTGGGTCGAGTCCAGTATAAAGTGTCAGTTGGGTCCAGTCCAGTATAAAGTGTGAGTTGGGTCCAGTCCAGTATAAAGTGTGAGTTGGGTCCAGTCAAGTCCAGTATAAAGTGTGAGTTGGGTCCAGTCCAGTATAAAGTGTGAGTTGGGTCCAGTCCAGTATAAAGTGTGAGTTGGGTCCAGTCAGTAGTATAAAGTGTGAGTTGGGTCCAGTCCAGTATAAAGTGTGAGTTGGGTCCAGTCCAGTATAAAGTGTGAGTTGGGTCCAGTCAGTATAAAGTGTGAGTTGGGTCCAGTCCAGTAGTAAAAGTGTGAGTTGGGTCCAGTCCAGTATAAAGTGTGAGTTGGGTCCAGTCCAGTATAAAGTGTGAGTTGGGTCCAGTCCAGTATAAAGTGTGAGTTGGGTCCAGTCCAGTATAAAGTGTGAGTTGGGTCCAGTCCAGTATAAAGTGTGAGTTGGGTCCAGTCCAGTATAAAGTGTGAGTTGGGTCCAGTCCAGTATAAAGTGTGAGTTGGGTCCAGTCAGTCCAGTATAAAGTGTGAGTTGGTCCAGTCCAGTATAAAGTGTGAGTTGGGTCCAGTCCAGTATAAAGTGTGAGTTGGGTCCAGTCCAGTATAAAGTGTGAGTTGGGTCCAGTCCAGTATAAAGTGTGAGTTGGGTCCAGTCCAGTATAAAGTGTGAGTTGGGTCCAGTCCAGTATAAAATGTGAGTTGGGTCCAGTCCAGTATAAAGTGTGAGTTGGGTCCAGTCCAGTTCAGTATAAAGTGTGAGTTGGGTCCAGTCCAGTCCAGTATAAAGTGTGAGTTGGGTCCAGTCCAGTATAAAGTGTGAGTTGGGTCCAGTCCAGTAGTATAAAGTGTGAGTTGGGTCCAGTCCAGTCCAGTATAAAGTGTGAGTTGGGTCCAGTCCAGTATAAAGTGTGAGTTGGGTCCAGTCCAGTAGTATAAAGTGTGAGTTGGGTCCAGTCCAGTATAAAGTGTGAGTTGGGTCCAGTCCAGTATAAAGTGTGAGTTGGGTCCAGTCCAGTATAAAGTGTGAGTTGGGTCCAGTCCAGTCCAGTATAAAGTGTGAGTTGGGTCCAGTCCAGTAGTATAAAGTGTGAGTTGGGTCCAGTCCAGTATAAAGTGTGAGTTGGGTCCAGTCCAGTATAAAGTGTGAGTTGGGTCCAGTCCAGTATAAAGTGTGAGTTGGGTCCAGTCCAGTATAAAGTGTGAGTTGGGTCCAGTCCAGTATAAAGTGTGAGTTGGGTCCAGTCCAGTATAAAGTGTGAGTTGGGTCCAGTCCAGTATAAAGTGTGAGTTGGGTCCAGTCCAGTCCAGTATAAAGTGTGAGTTGGGTCCAGTCCAGTATAAAGTGTGAGTTGGGTCCAGTCCAGTATAAAGTGTGAGTTGGGTCCAGTCAAGTCCAGTATAAAGTGTGAGTTGGGTCCAGTCCAGTATAAAGTGTGAGTTGGGGGTCCAGTCCAGTCCAGTATAAAGTGAGTTGGGTCCAGTCCAGTATAAAGTGTGAGTTGGGTCCAGTCCAGTTCAGTATAAAGTGTGAGTTGGGTCCAGTCCAGTCCAGTATAAAGTGTGAGTTGGGTCCAGTCCAGTATAAAGTGTGAGTTGGGTCCAGTCCAGTATAAAGTGTGAGATGGGTCCAGTCCAGTATAAAGTGTGAGTTGGGGCCAGTCCAGTCCAGTATAAAGTGTGAGTTGGGTCCAGTCCCGTCCAGTATAAAGTGTGAGTTGGGTCCAGTCCAGTATAAAGTGTGAGTTGGGTCCAGTCCAGTCCAGTATAAAGTGTGAGTTGGGTCCAGTCCAGTATAAAGTGTGAGTTGGGTCCAGTCCAGTATAAAGTGTGAGTTGGGTCCAGTCCAGTATAAAGTGTGAGTTGGGTCCAGTCCAGTATAAAGTGTCAGTTGGGTCCAGTCCAGTATAAAGTGTGAGTTGGGTCCAGTCCAGTCCAGTATAAAGTGTGAGTTGGGTCCAGTCCAGTATAAAGTGTGAGTTGGGTCCAGTCCAGTAGTATAAAGTGTGAGTTGGGTCCAGTCCAGTATAAAGTGTGAGTTGGGTCCAGTCCAGTATAAAGTGTGAGTTGGGTCCAGTCCAGTATAAAGTGTGAGTTGGGTCCAGTCCAGTATAAAAGTGTGAGTTGGGTCCAGTCCAGTCCAGTATAAAGTGTGAGTTGGGTCCAGTCCAGTCCAGTATAAAGTGTGAGTTTGGTCCAGTCCAGTATAAAGTGTGAGTTGGGTCCAGTCCAGTCCAGTATAAAGTGTGAGTTGGGTCCAGTCCAGTATAAAGTGTGAGTTGGGTCCAGTCCAGTATAAAGTGTGAGTTGGGTCCAGTCCAGTATAAAGTGTGAGTTGGGTCCAGTCCAGTAAAGTGTGAGTTGGGTCCAGTCCAGTATAAAGTGTGAGTTGGGTCCAGTCCAGTCCAGTATAAAGTGTGTGAGTTGGGTCCAGTCCAGTATAAAGTGTGAGTTGGGTCCAGTCCAGTCCAGTATAAAGTGTGAGTTGGGTCCAGTCCAGTATAAAGTGTGAGTTGGGTCCAGTCCAGTATAAAGTGTGAGTTGGGTCCAGTCCAGTATAAAGTGTGAGTTGGGTCCAGTCCAGTATAAAGTGTGAGTTGGGTCCAGTCCAGTATAAAGTGTGAGTTGGGTCCAGTCCAGTATAAAGTGTGAGTTGGGTCCAGTCAGTCCAGTATAAAGTGTGAGTTGGGTCCAGTCCAGTATAAAGTGTGAGTTGGGTCCAGTCCAGTATAAAGTGTGAGTTGGGTCCAGTCCAGTATAAAGTGTGAGTTGGGTCCAGTCCAGTTCAGTATAAAGTGTGAGTTGGGTCCAGTCCAGTCCAGTATAAAGTGTGAGTTGGGTCCAGTCCAGTAAGTGTGAGTTGGGTCCAGTCCAGTATAAAGTGTGAGTTGGGTCCAGTCCAGTATAAAGTGTGAGTTGGGTCCAGTCCAGTATAAAGTGTGAGTTGGGTCCAGTCCAGTATAAAGTGTGAGTTGGGTCCAGTCCAGTATAAAGTGTGAGTTGGGTCCAGTCCAGTCCAGTATAAAGTGTGAGTTGGGTCCAGTCCAGTATAAAGTGTGAGTTAGGTCCAGTCCAGTATAAAGTGTGAGTTGGGTCCAGTCCAGTATAAAGTGTGAGTTGGGTCCAGTCCAGTGTAAAGTGTAAGTTGGGTCCAGTCCAGTATAAAGTGTGAGTTGGGTCCAGTTCAGTATAAAGTGTGAGTTGGGTCCAGTCCAGTATAAAGTGTGAGTTGGGTCCAGTCCAGTTCAGTATAAAGTGTGAGTTGGGTCCAGTCCAGTCCAGTATAAAGTGTGAGTTGGGTCCAGTCCAGTATAAAGTGTGAGTTGGGTCCAGTCCAGTAGTATAAAGTGTGAGTTGGGTCCAGTCCAGTAGTATAAAGTGTGAGTTGGGTCCAGTCCAGTATAAAGTGTGAGTTGGGTCCAGTCCAGTTCAGTATAAAGTGTGAGTTGGGTCCAGTCCAGTATAAAGTGTGAGTTGGGTCCAGTCCAGTATAAAGTGTGAGTTGGGTCCAGTCCAGTATAAAGTGTGAGTTGGGTCCAGTCCAGTATAAAGTGTGAGTTGGGTCCAGTCCAGTATAAAGTGTGAGTTGGGTCCAGTCCAGTATAAAGTGTGAGTTGGGTCCAGTCCAGTATAAAGTGTGAGTTGGGTCCAGTCCAGTATAAAAGTGTGAGTTGGGTCCAGTCCAGTATAAAGTGTGAGTTGGGTCCAGTCCAGTATAAAGTGTGAGTTGGGTCCAGTCAGTATAAAGTGTGAGTTGGGTCCAGTCCAGTATAAAGTGTGAGTTGGGTCCAGTCCAGTTCAGTATAAAGTGTGAGTTGGGTCCAGTCCAGTATAAAGTGTGAGTTGGGTCCAGTCCAGTATAAAGTGTGAGTTGGGTCCAGTCCAGTCAGTATAAAGTGTGAGTTGGGTCCAGTCCAGTATAAAGTGTGAGTTGGGTCCAGTCCAGTATAAAGTGTGAGTTGGGTCCAGTCCAGTATAAAGTGTGAGTTGGGTCCAGTCCAGTATAAAGTGTGAGTTGGGTCCAGTCCAGTATAAAGTGTGAGTTGGGTCCAGTCCAGTATAAAGTGTGAGTTGGGTCCAGTCCAGTATAAAGTGTGAGTTGGGTCCAGTCCAGTATAAAGTGTGAGTTGGGTCCAGTCCAGTATAAAGTGTGAGTTGGGTCCAGTCCAGTATAAAAAGTGTGAGTTGGGTCCAGTCAGTCAGTATAAAGTGTGAGTTGGGTCCAGTCCAGTATAAAGTGTGAGTTGGGTCCAGTCCAGTATAAAGTGTGAGTTGGGTCCAGTCAGTCCAGTATAAAGTGTGAGTTGGGTCCAGTCCAGTATAAAGTGTGAGTTGGGTCCAGTCAGTCAGTATAAAGTGTGAGTTGGGTCCAGTCCAGTATAAAGTGTGAGTTGGGTCCAGTCCAGTATAAAGTGTGAGTTGGGTCCAGTCCAGTATAAAGTGTGAGTTGGGTCCAGTCCAGTATAAAGTGTGAGTTGGGTCCAGTCCAGTATAAAGTGTGAGTTGGGTCCAGTCCAGTATAAAGTGTGAGTTGGGTCCAGTCCAGTATAAAGTGTGAGTTGGGTCCAGTCCAGTCAGTATAAAGTGTGAGTTGGGTCCAGTCCAGTCCAGTATAAAGTGTGAGTTGGGTCCAGTCCAGTATAAAGTGTGAGTTGGGTCCAGTCCAGTAGTAAAAGTGTGAGTTGGGTCCAGTCCAGTATAAAGTGTGAGTTGGGTCCAGTCCAGTATAAAGTGTGAGTTGGGTCCAGTCCAGTATAAAGTGTGAGTTGGGTCCAGTCCAGTATAAAGTGTGAGTTGGGTCCAGTCCAGTATAAAGTGTGAGTTGGGGGTCCAGTCCAGTATAAAGTGTGAGTTGGGTCCAGTCCAGTATAAAGTGTGAGTTGGGTCCAGTCCAGTATAAAGTGTGAGTTGGGTCCAGTCCAGTAAAAGTGTGAGTTGGGTCCAGTCAGTAGTATAAAGTGTGAGTTGGGTCCAGTCCAGTATAAAGTGTGAGTTGGGTCCAGTCCAGTATAAAGTGTGAGTTGGGTCCAGTCAGTCCAGTATAAAGTGTGAGTTGGGTCCAGTCCAGTATAAAGTGTGAGTTGGGTCCAGTCCAGTATAAAGTGTGAGTTGGGTCCAGTCCAGTCCAGTATAAAGTGTGAGTTGGGTCCAGTCCAGTATAAAGTGTGAGTTGGGTCCAGTCCAGTATAAAGTGTGAGTTGGGTCCAGTCCAGTATAAAGTGTGAGTTGGGTCCAGTCCAGTATAAAGTGTGAGTTGGGTCCAGTCCAGTATAAAGTGTGAGTTGGGTCCAGTCCAGTATAAAGTGTGAGTTGGGTCCAGTCCAGTATAAAGTGTGAGTTGGGTCCAGTCAGTCCAGTATAAAGTGTGAGTTGGGTCCAGTCCAGTATAAAGTGTGAGTTGGGTCCAGTCCAGTCCAGTATAAAGTGTGAGTTGGGTCCAGTCCAGTTCAGTATAAAGTGTGAGTTGGGTCCAGTCCAGTATAAAGTGTGAGTTGGGTCCAGTCCAGTATAAAGTGTGAGTTTGGTCCAGTCCAGTATAAAGTGTGAGTTGGGTCCAGTCCAGTATAAAGTGTGAGTTGGGTCCAGTCCAGTATAAAGTGTGAGTTGGGTCGAGTCCAGTATAAAGTGTCAGTTGGGTCCAGTCCAGTATAAAGTGTGAGTTGGGTCCAGTCCAGTATAAAGTGTGAGTTGGGTCCAGTCCAGTATAAAGTGTGAGTTGGGTCCAGTCCAGTATAAAATGTGAGTTGGGTCCAGTCCAGTATAAAGTGTGAGTTGGGTCCAGTCCAGTCCAGTATAAAGTGTGATTGGGTCCAGTCCAGTATAAAGTGTGAGTTGGGTCCAGTCCAGTAAAAAGTGTGAGTTGGGGCCAGTCGAGTCCAGTATAAAGTGTGAGTTGGTTCCAGTCCAGTATAAAGTGTCAGTTGGGTCCAGTCCAGTATAAAGTGTGAGTTGGGTCCAGTCCAGTATAAAGTGTGAGTTGGGTCCAGTCAAGTCCAGTATAAAGTGTGAGTTGGGTCCAGTCCAGTATAAAGTGTGAGTTGGGTCCAGTCCAGTATAAAGTGTGAGTTGGGTCCAGTCCAGTCCAGTATAAAGTGTGAGTTGGGTCCAGTCCAGTCCAGTATAAAGTGTGAGTTGGGTCCAGTCCAGTATAAAGTGTGAGTTGGGTCCAGTCCAGTATAAAGTGTGAGTTGGGTCCAGTCCAGTATAAAGTGTGAGTTGGGTCCAGTCCAGTATAAAGTGTGAGTTGGGTCCAGTCCAGTATAAAGTGTGAGTTGGGTCCAGTCCAGTATAAAAGTGTGAGTTGGGTCCAGTCCAGTATAAAGTGTGAGTTGGGTCCAGTCCAGTCAGTATAAAGTGTGAGTTGGGTCCAGTCCAGTCCAGTATAAAGTGTGAGTTGGGTCCAGTCCAGTATAAAGTGTGAGTTGGGTCCAGTCCAGTATAAAGTGTGAGTTGGGTCCAGTCCAGTATAAAGTGTGAGTTGGGTCCAGTCCAGTATAAAGTGTGAGTTGGGTCCAGTCCAGTATAAAGTGTGAGTTGGGTCCAGTCCAGTATAAAGTGTGAGTTGGGTCCAGTCCAGTATAAAGTGTGAGTTGGGTCCAGTCCAGTATAAAGTGTGAGTTGGGTCCAGTCCAGTATAAAATGTGAGTTGGGTCCAGTCCAGTATAAAGTGTGAGTTGGGTCCAGTCCAGTCCAGTATAAAGTGTGAGTTGGGTCCAGTCCAGTATAAAGTGTGAGTTGGGTCCAGTCCAGTATAAAGTGTGAGTTGGGTCCAGTCCAGTATAAAGTGTGAGTTGGGTCCAGTCCAGTATAAAGTGTGAGTTGGGTCCAGTCCAGTATAAAGTGTGAGTTGGGTCCAGTCCAGTATAAAGTGTGAGTTGGGTCCAGTCCAGTATAAAGTGTGAGTTGGGTCCAGTCCAGTATAAAGTGTGAGTTGGGTCCAGTCCAGTATAAAGTGTGAGTTGGGTCCAGTCCAGTATAAAGTGTGAGTTGGGTCCAGTCCAGTATAAAGTGTGAGTTGGGTCCAGTCCAGTATAAAGTGTGAGTTGGGTCCAGTCCAGTATAAAGTGTGAGTTGGGTCCAGTCCAGTATAAAGTGTGAGTTGGGTCCAGTCCAGTATAAAGTGTGAGTTGGGTCCAGTCCAGTATAAAGTGTGAGTTGGGTCCAGTCCAGTCCAGTAAAAGTGTGAGTTGGGTCCAGTCCAGTCCAGTATAAAGTGTGAGTTGGGTCCAGTCCAGTATAAAGTGTGAGTTGGGTCCAGTCCAGTATAAAGTGTGAGTTGGGTCCAGTCCAGTATAAAGTGTGAGTTGGGTCCAGTCCAGTATAAAGTGTGAGTTGGGTCCAGTCCAGTATAAAGTGTGAGTTGGGTCCAGTCCAGTATAAAGTGTGAGTTGGGTCCAGTCCAGTATAAAGTGTGAGTTGGGTCCAGTCCAGTATAAAGTGTGAGTTGGGTCCAGTCCAGTATAAAGTGTGAGTTGGGTCCAGTCCAGTGTAAAGTGTGAGTTGGGTCCAGTCCAGTATAAAGTGTGAGTTGGGTCCAGTCCAGTATAAAGTGTGAGTTGGGTCCAGTCCAGTATAAAGTGTGAGTTGGGTCCAGTCCAGTATAAAGTGTGAGTTGGGTCCAGTCCAGTCAGTATAAAGTGTGAGTTGGGTCCAGTCCAGTCCAGTATAAAGTGTGAGTTGGGTCCAGTCCAGTATAAAGTGTGAGTTGGGTCCAGTCCAGTATAAAGTTTAAGTTGGGTCCAGTCAGTAAAGTGTGAGTTGGGTCCAGTCCAGTATAAAGTGTGAGTTGGGTCCAGTCCAGTATAAAGTGTGAGTTGGGTCCAGTCCAGTATAAAGTGTGAGTTGGGTCCAGTCCAGTATAAAGTGTGAGTTGGGTCCAGTCCAGTATAAAGTGTGAGTTGGGTCCAGTCCAGTATAAAGTGTGAGTTGGGTCCAGTCCAGTATAAAGTGTGAGTTGGGTCCAGTCCAGTATAAAGTGTGAGTTGGGTCCAGTCCAGTATAAAGTGTGAGTTGGGTCCAGTCCAGTATAAAGTGTGAGTTGGGTCCAGTCCAGTATAAAGTGTGAGTTGGGTCCAGTCCAGTATAAAGTGTGAGTTGGGTCCAGTCCAGTATAAAGTGTGAGTTGGGTCCAGTCCAGTCCAGTATAAAGTGAGTTGGGTCCAGTCCAGTCCAGTATAAAGTGTGAGTTGGGTCCAGTCCAGTATAAAGTGTGAGTTGGGTCTAGTCCAGTATAAAGTTTAAGTTGGGTCCAGTCCAGTGTAAAGTGTGAGTTGGGTCCAGTCCAGTATAAAGTGTGAGTTGGGTCCAGTCCAGTATAAAGTGTGAGTTGGGTCCAGTCCAGTCCAGTATAAAGTGTGAGTTGGGTCCAGTCCAGTATAAAGTGTGAGTTGGGTCCAGTCCAGTATAAAGTGTGAGTTGGGTCCAGTCCAGTATAAAGTGTGAGTTGGGTCCAGTCCAGTATAAAGTGTGAGTTGGGTCCAGTCCAGTCCAGTATAAAGTGTGAGTTGGGTCCAGTCCAGTATAAAGTGTGAGTTGGGTCCAGTCCAGTATAAAGTGTGAGTTGGGTCCAGTCCAGTATAAAGTGTGAGTTGGGTCCAGTCCAGTATAAAGTGTGAGTTGGGTCCAGTCCAGTATAAAGTGTGAGTTGGGTCCAGTCCAGTATAAAGTGTGAGTTGGGTCCAGTCCAGTCCAGTATAAAGTGTGAGTTGGGTCCAGTCCAGTATAAAGTGTGAGTTGGGTCCAGTCCAGTATAAAGTGTGAGTTGGGTCCAGTCCAGTCCAGTAAAAGTGTGAGTTGGGTCCAGTCCAGTATAAAGTGTGAGTTGGGTCCAGTCCAGTCCAGTAAAAGTGTGAGTTGGGTCCAGTCCAGTATAAAGTGTGAGTTGGGTCCAGTCCAGTATAAAGTGTGAGTTGGGTCCAGTCCAGTATAAAGTGTGAGTTGGGTCCAGTCCAGTATAAAGTGTGAGTTGGGTCCAGTCCAGTATAAAGTGTGAGTTGGGTCCAGTCCAGTATAAAGTGTGAGTTGGGTCCAGTCAAGTCCAGTATAAAGTGTGAGTTGGGTCCAGTCCAGTATAAAGTGTGAGTTGGGTCCAGTCCAGTATAAAGTGTGAGTTGGGTCCAGTCCAGTATAAAGTGTGAGTTGGGTCCAGTCCAGTCCAGTATAAAGTGTGAGTTGGGTCCAGTCCAGTCCAGTATAAAGTGTGAGTTGGGTCCAGTCCAGTATAAAGTGTGAGTTGGGTCCAGTCCAGTATAAAGTGTGAGTTGGGTCCAGTCCAGTCCAGTATAAAGTGTGAGTTGGGTCCAGTCCAGTATAAAGTGTGAGTTGGGTCCAGTCCAGTCCAGTATAAAGTGTGAGTTGGGTCCAGTCCAGTATAAAGTGTGAGTTGGGTCCAGTCCAGTATAAAGTGTGAGTTGGGTCCAGTCCAGTATAAAGTGTGAGTTGGGTCCAGTCCAGTATAAAGTGTGAGTTGGGTCCAGTCCAGTATAAAGTGTGAGTTGGGTCCAGTCCAGTCCAGTATAAAGTGTGAGTTGGGTCCAGTCCAGTATAAAGTGTGAGTTGGGTCCAGTCCAGTCCAGTATAAAGTGTGAGTTGGGTCCAGTCCAGTATAAAGTGTGAGTTGGGTCCAGTCCAGTATAAAGTGTGAGTTGGGTCCAGTCCAGTCCAGTATAAAGTGTGAGTTGGGTCCAGTCCAGTATAAAGTGTGAGTTGGGTCCAGTCCAGTATAAAGTGTGAGTTGGGTCCAGTCCAGTATAAAGTGTGAGTTGGGTCCAGTCCAGTCCAGTATAAAGTGTGAGTTGGGTCCAGTCCAGTATAAAAGTGTGAGTTGGGTCCAGTCCAGTATAAAGTGTGAGTTGGGTCCAGTCCAGTATAAAGTGTGAGTTGGGTCCAGTCCAGTATAAAGTGTGAGTTGGGTCCAGTCCAGTATAAAGTGTGAGTTGGGTCCAGTCCAGTATAAAGTGTGAGTTGGGTCCAGTCCAGTATAAAAGTGTGAGTTGGGTCCAGTCCAGTATAAAGTGTGAGTTGGGTCCAGTCCAGTAAAAGTGTGAGTTGGGTCCAGTCCAGTATAAAGTGTGAGTTGGGTCCAGTCCAGTATAAAGTGTGAGTTGGGTCCAGTCCAGTATAAAGTGTGAGTTGGGTCCAGTCCAGTATAAAGTGTGAGTTGGGTCCAGTCCAGTATAAAGTGTGAGTTGGGTCCAGTCCAGTCCAGTATAAAGTGAGAGTTGGGTCCAGTCCAGTATAAAGTGTGAGTTGGGTCCAGTCCAGTATAAAGTGTGAGTTGGGTCCAGTCCAGTATAAAGTGTGAGTTGGGTCCAGTCCAGTAGTATAAAGTGTGAGTTGGGTCCAGTCCAGTCCAGTATAAAGTGTGAGTTGGGTCCAGTCCAGTATAAAGTGTGAGTTGGGTCCAGTCCAGTATAAAGTGTGAGTTGGGTCCAGTCCAGTATAAAGTGTGAGTTGGGTCCAGTCCAGTAGTATAAAGTGTGAGTTGGGTCCAGTCCAGTATAAAAGTGTGAGTTGGGTCCAGTCCAGTATAAAGTGTGAGTTGGGTCCAGTCCAGTATAAAGTGTGAGTTGGGTCCAGTCCAGTCCAGTATAAAGTGTGAGTTGGGTCCAGTCCAGTAGTATAAAGTGTGAGTTGGGTCCAGTCCAGTATAAAGTGTGAGTTGGGTCCAGTCCAGTATAAAGTGTGAGTTGGGTCCAGTCCAGTCCAGTATAAAGTGTGAGTTGGGTCCAGTCCAGTATAAAGTGTGAGTTGGGTCCAGTCCAGTATAAAGTGAGTTGGGTCCAGTCCAGTATAAAGTGTGAGTTGGGTCCAGTCCAGTATAAAGTGTGAGTTGGGTCCAGTATAAAAGTGAGTTGGGTCCAGTCCAGTCCAGTATAAAGTGTGAGTTGGGTCCAGTCCAGTATAAAGTGTGAGTTGGGTCCAGTCCAGTCCAGTATAAAGTGTGAGTTGGGTCCAGTCCAGTCCAGTGTAAAGTGTGAGTTGGGTCCAGTCCAGTATAAAGTGTGAGTTGGGTCCAGTCCAGTGTAAAGTGTGAGTTGGGTCCAGTCCAGTATAAAGTGTGAGTTGGGTCCAGTCCAGTATAACGTGTGAGTTGGGTCCAGTCCAGTATAAAGTGTGAGTTGGGTCCAGTCCAGTATAAAGTGTGAGTTGGGTCCAGTCCAGTATAAAGTGTGAGTTGGGTCCAGTCCAGTATAAAATGTGAGTTGGGTCCAGTCCAGTATAAAGTGTGAGTTGGGTCCAGTCCAGTATAAAGTGTGAGTTGGGTCCAGTCCAGTATAAAGTGTGAGTTGGGTCCAGTCCAGTCCAGTATAAAGTGTGAGTTGGGTCCAGTCCAGTATAAAGTGTGAGTTGGGTCCAGTCCAGTATAAAGTGTGAGTTGGGTCCAGTCCAGTATAAAGTGTGAGTTGGGTCCAGTCCAGTCCAGTATAAAGTGTGAGTTGGGTCCAGTCCAGTATAAAGTGTGAGTTGGGTCCAGTCCAGTATAAAGTGTGAGTTGGGTCCAGTCCAGTATAAAGTGTGAGTTGGGTCCAGTCCAGTATAAAGTGTGAGTTGGGTCCAGTCCAGTATAAAGTGTGAGTTGGGTCCAGTCCAGTATAAAGTGTGAGTTGGGTCCAGTCCATAAAAGTGTGAGTTGGGTCCAGTCCAGTCCAGTATAAAGTGTGAGTTGGGTCCAGTCCAGTATAAAGTGTGAGTTGGGTCCAGTCCAGTATAAAGTGTGAGTTGGGTCCAGTCCAGTATAAAGTGTGAGTTGGGTCCAGTCCAGTATAAAGTGTGAGTTGGGTCCAGTCCAGTCCAGTATAAAGTGTGAGTTGGGTCCAGTCCAGTATAAAGTGTGAGTTGGGTCCAGTCCAGTATAAAGTGTGAGTTGGGTCCAGTCCAGTATAAAGTGTGAGTTGGGTCCAGTCCAGTATAAAGTGTGAGTTGGGTCCAGTCCAGTCCAGTAAAAGTGTGAGTTGGGTCCAGTCCAGTATAAAGTGTGAGTTGGGTCCAGTCCAGTATAAAGTGTGAGTTGGGTCCAGTCCAGTATAAAGTGTGAGTTGGGTCCAGTCCAGTCCAGTATAAAGTGTGAGTTGGGTCCAGTCCAGTATAAAGTGTGAGTTGGGTCCAGTCCAGTATAAAGTGTGAGTTGGGTCCAGTCCAGTCCAGTATAAAGTGTGAGTTGGGTCCAGTCCAGTATAAAGTGTGAGTTGGGTCCAGTCCAGTATAAAATGTGAGTTGGGTCCAGTCCAGTATAAAGTGTGAGTTGGGTCCAGTCCAGTATAAAGTGTGAGTTGGGTCCAGTCCAGTATAAAGTGTGAGTTGGGTCCAGTCCAGTCCAGTATAAAGTGTGAGTTGGGTCCAGTCCAGTATAAAGTGTGAGTTGGGTCCAGTCCAGTCCAGTATAAAGTGTGAGTTGGGTCCAGTCCAGTCCAGTATAAAGTGTGAGTTGGGTCCAGTCCAGTATAAAGTGTGAGTTGGGTCCAGTCCAGTATAAAGTGTGAGTTGGGTCCAGTCCAGTATAAAGTGTGAGTTGGGTCCAGTCCAGTATAAAGTGTGAGTTGGGTCCAGTCCAGTATAAAGTGTGAGTTGGGTCCAGTCCAGTATAAAGTGTGAGTTGGGTCCAGTCCAGTATAAAGTGTGAGTTGGGTCCAGTCCAGTATAAAGTGTGAGTTGGGTCCAGTCCAGTATAAAGTGTGAGTTGGGTCCAGTCCAGTCCAGTATAAAGTGTGAGTTGGGTCCAGTCCAGTATAAAGTGTGAGTTGGGTCCAGTCCAGTATAAAGTGTGAGTTGGGTCCAGTCCAGTATAAAGTGTGAGTTGGGTCCAGTCCAGTCCAGTATAAAGTGTGAGTTGGGTCCAGTCCAGTCCAGTAAAGTGTGAGTTGGGTCCAGTCCAGTAGTATAAAGTGTGAGTTGGGTCCAGTCCAGTATAAAGTGTGAGTTGGGTCCAGTCCAGTATAAAGTGTGAGTTGGGTCCAGTCCAGTCCAGTATAAAGTGTGAGTTGGGTCCAGTCCAGTATAAAGTGTGAGTTGGGTCCAGTCCAGTATAAAGTGTGAGTTGGGTCCAGTCCAGTATAAAGTGTGAGTTGGGTCCAGTATAAAGTGTGAGTTGGGTCAGTCCAGTATAAAGTGTGAGTTGGGTCCAGTCCAGTATAAAGTGTGAGTTGGGTCCAGTCCAGTCCAGTATAAAGTGTGAGTTGGGTCCAGTCCAGTATAAAGTGTGAGTTGGGTCCAGTCCAGTAGTATAAAGTGTGAGTTGGGTCCAGTCCAGTATAAAGTGTGAGTTGGGTCCAGTCCAGTATAAAGTGTGAGTTGGGTCCAGTCCAGTATAAAGTGTGAGTTGGGTCCAGTCCAGTATAAAAGTGTGAGTTGGGTCCAGTCCAGTATAGTAAAAGTGTGAGTTGGGTCCAGTCCAGTATAAAAAGTGTGAGTTGGGTCCAGTCCAGTATAAAGTGTGAGTTGGGTCCAGTCCAGTCCAGTATAAAGTGTGAGTTGGGTCCAGTCCAGTCCAGTATAAAGTGTGAGTTGGGTCCAGTCCAGTATAAAGTGTGAGTTGGGTCCAGTCCAGTATAAAGTGTGAGTTGGGTCCAGTCCAGTCCAGTATAAAGTGTGAGTTGGGTCCAGTCCAGTATAAAGTGTGTGTTGGGTCCAGTCCAGTATAAAGTGTGAGTTGGGTCCAGTCCAGTATAAAGTGTGAGTTGGGTCCAGTCCAGTATAAAGTGTGAGTTGGGTCCAGTCCAGTATAAAGTGTGAGTTGGGTCCAGTCCAGTCCAGTATAAAGTGTGAGTTGGGTCCAGTCCAGTATAAAGTGTGAGTTGGGTCCAGTCCAGTCCAGTAAAAGTGTGAGTTGGGTCCAGTCCAGTCCAGTATAAAGTGTGAGTTGGGTCCAGTCCAGTATAAAGTGTGAGTTGGGTCCAGTCCAGTAAAGTGTGAGTTGGGTCCAGTCCAGTATAAAGTGTGAGTTGGGTCCAGTCCAGTATAAAGTGTGAGTTGGGTCCAGTCCAGTATAAAGTGTGAGTTGGGTCCAGTCCAGTATAAAGTGTGAGTTGGGTCCAGTCCAGTATAAAGTGTGAGTTGGGTCCAGTCCAGTATAAAATGTGAGTTGGGTCCAGTCCAGTATAAAGTGTGAGTTGGGTCCAGTCCAGTTCAGTATAAAGTGTGAGTTGGGTCCAGTCCAGTCCAGTATAAAGTGTGAGTTGGGTCCAGTCCAGTATAAAGTGTGAGTTGGGTCCAGTCCAGTATAAAGTGTGAGTTGGGTCCAGTCCAGTCCAGTATAAAGTGTGAGTTGGGTCCAGTCCAGTATAAAGTGTGAGTTGGGTCCAGTCCAGTATAAAGTGTGAGTTGGGTCCAGTCCAGTATAAAGTGTGAGTTGGGTCCAGTCCAGTATAAAGTGTGAGTTGGGTCCAGTCCAGTCCAGTATAAAGTGTGAGTTGGGTCCAGTCCAGTATAAAGTGTGAGTTGGGTCCAGTCCAGTATAAAGTGTGAGTTGGGTCCAGTCCAGTATAAAGTGTGAGTTGGGTCCAGTCCAGTATAAAGTGTGAGTTGGGTCCAGTCCAGTATAAAGTGTGAGTTGGGTCCAGTCCAGTATAAAGTGTGAGTTGGGTCCAGTCCAGTCCAGTATAAAGTGTGAGTTGGGTCCAGTCCAGTATAAAGTGTGAGTGGTCCAGTCCAGTCCAGTATAAAATGTGAGTTGGGTCCAGTCCAGTTTAAAGTGTGAGTTGGGTCCAGTCCAGTTCAGTATAAAGTGTGAGTTGGGTCCAGTCCAGTCCAGTATAAAGTGTGAGTTGGGTCCAGTCCAGTATAAAGTGTGAGTTGGGTCCAGTCCAGTATAAAGTGTGAGTTTGGTCCAGTCCAGTATAAAGTGTGAGTTGGGTCCAGTCCAGTCCAGTATAAAGTGTGAGTTGGGTCCAGTCCAGTATAAAGTGTGAGTTGGGTCCAGTCCAGTATAAAGTGTGAGTTGGGTCCAGTCCAGTATAAAGTGTGAGTTGGGTCCAGTCCAGTATAAAGTGTGAGTTGGGTCCAGTCCAGTCCAGTATAAAGTATGAGTTGGGTCCAGTCCAGTATAAAGTGTGAGTTGGTTCCAGTCCAGTATAAAGTGTGAGTTGGGTCCAGTCCAGTCCAGTATAAAGTGTGAGTTGGGTCCAGTCCAGTCCAGTATAAAGTGTGAGTTGGGTCCAGTCCAGTATAAAGTGTGAGTTGGGTCCAGTCCAGTATAAAGTGTGAGTTGGGTCCAGTCCAGTATAAAGTGTGAGTTGGGTCCAGTCCAGTATAAAGTGTGAGTTGGGTCCAGTCCAGTATAAAAAGTGAGTTGGGTCCAGTCCAGTATAAAGTGTGAGTTGGGTCCAGTCCAGTAGTATAAAGTGTGAGTTGGGTCCAGTCCAGTATAAAGTGTGAGTTGGGTCCAGTCCAGTATAAAGTGTGAGTTGGGTCCAGTCCAGTATAAAGTGTGAGTTGGGTCCAGTCCAGTATAAAGTGTGAGTTGGGTCCAGTCCAGTATAAAGTGTGAGTTGGGTCCAGTCCAGTATAAAGTGTGAGTTGGGTCCAGTCCAGTCCAGTAAAAGTGTGAGTTGGGTCCAGTCCAGTATAAAGTGTGAGTTGGGTCCAGTCCAGTATAAAGTGTGAGTTGGGTCCAGTCCAGTATAAAGTGTGAGTTGGGTCCAGTCCAGTATAAAGTGTGAGTTGGGTCCAGTCCAGTCCAGTAAAAGTGTGAGTTGGGTCCAGTCCAGTATAAAGTGTGAGTTGGGTCCAGTCCAGTATAAAGTGTGAGTTGGGTCCAGTCCAGTATAAAGTGTGAGTTGGGTCCAGTCCAGTCCAGTATAAAGTGTGAGTTGGGTCCAGTCCAGTATAAAGTGTGAGTTGGTTCCAGTCCAGTATAAAGTGTGAGTTGGGTCCAGTCCAGTATAAAGTGTGAGTTGGGTCCAGTCCAGTATAAAGTGTGAGTTGGGTCCAGTCCAGTATAAAGTGTGAGTTGGGTCCAGTCCAGTATAAAGTGTGAGTTGGGTCCAGTCAAGTCCAGTATAAAGTGTGAGTTGGGTCCAGTCCAGTATAAAGTGTGAGTTGGGTCCAGTCCAGTATAAAATGTGAGTTGGGTCCAGTCCAGTTTAAAGTGTGAGTTGGGTCCAGTCCAGTTCAGTATAAAGTGTGAGTTGGGTCCAGTCCAGTATAAAGTGTGAGTTGGGTCAGTCCAGTAAAAGTGTGAGTTGGGTCCAGTCCAGTATAAAGTGTGAGTTGGGTCCAGTCCAGTATAAAGTGTGAGTTGGGTCCAGTCCAGTATAAAGTGTGAGTTGGGTCCAGTCCAGTATAAAGTGTGAGTTGGGTCCAGTCCAGTATAAAGTGTGAGTTGGGTCCAGTCCAGTCCAGTAAAAGTGTGAGTTGGGTCCAGTCCAGTATAAAGTGTGAGTTGGGTCCAGTCCAGTATAAAGTGTGAGTTGGGTCCAGTCCAGTATAAAGTGTGAGTTGGGTCCAGTCCAGTATAAAAGTGTGAGTTGGGTCCAGTCCAGTCCAGTAAAAGTGTGAGTTGGGTCCAGTCCAGTATAAAGTGTGAGTTGGGTCCAGTCCAGTATAAAGTGTGAGTTGGGTCCAGTCCAGTAAAAGTGTGAGTTGGGTCCAGTCCAGTCCAGTATAAAGTGTGAGTTGGGTCCAGTCCAGTATAAAGTGTGAGTTGGGTCCAGTCCAGTATAAAGTGTGAGTTGGGTCCAGTCCAGTATAAAGTGTGAGTTGGGTCCAGTCCAGTATAAAGTGTGAGTTGGGTCCAGTCCAGTATAAAGTGTGAGTTGGGTCCAGTCCAGTATAAAGTGTGAGTTGGGTCCAGTCCAGTATAAAGTGTGAGTTGGGTCCAGTCCAGTCCAGTAAAAGTGTGAGTTGGGTCCAGTCCAGTATAAAGTGTGAGTTGGGTCCAGTCCAGTCCAGTCCAGTATAAAGTGTGAGTTGGGTCCAGTCCAGTATAAAGTGTGAGTTGGGTCCAGTCCAGTATAAAGTGTGAGTTGGGTCCAGTCCAGTATAAAGTGTGAGTTGGGTCCAGTCCAGTATAAAGTGTGAGTTGGGTCCAGTCCAGTATAAAGTGTGAGTTGGGTCCAGTCCAGTATAAAATGTGAGTTGGGTCCAGTCCAGTTTAAAGTGTGAGTTGGGTCCAGTCCAGTTCAGTATAAAGTGTGAGTTGGGTCCAGTCCAGTCCAGTATAAAGTGTGAGTTGGGTCCAGTCCAGTATAAAGTGTGAGTTGGGTCCAGTCCAGTATAAAGTGTGAGTTTGGTCCAGTCCAGTATAAAGTGTGAGTTGGGTCCAGTCCAGTCCAGTATAAAGTATGAGTTGGGTCCAGTCCAGTATAAAGTGTGAGTTGGTTCCAGTCCAGTATAAAGTGTGAGTTGGGTCCAGTCCAGTATAAAGTGTGAGTTGGGGCCAGTCCAGTCCAGTATAAAGTGTGAGTTGGGTCCAGTCCAGTATAAAGTGTGAGTTGGGTCCAGTCCAGTATAAAGTGTGAGTTGGGTCCAGTCCAGTATAAAGTGTCAGTTGGGTCCAGTCCAGTATAAAGTGTGAGTTGGGTCCAGTCCAGTATAAAGTGTGAGTTGGGTCCAGTCCAGTATAAAGTGTGAGTTGGGTCCAGTCCAGTATAAAGTGTCAGTTGGGTCCAGTCCAGTATAAAGTGTGAGTTGGGTCCAGTCCAGTATAAAGTGTGAGTTGGGTCCAGTCCAGTCCAGTATAAAGTGTGAGTTGGGTCCAGTCCAGTATAAAGTGTGAGTTGGGTCCAGTCCAGTATAAAATGTGAGTTGGGTCCAGTCCAGTTTAAAGTGTGAGTTGGGTCCAGTCCAGTTCAGTATAAAGTGTGAGTTGGGTCCAGTCCAGTCCAGTATAAAGTGTGAGTTGGGTCCAGTCCAGTATAAAGTGTGAGTTGGGTCCAGTCCAATATAAAGTGTGAGTTTGGTCCAGTCCAGTATAAAGTGTGAGTTGGGTCCAGTCCAGTCCAGTATAAAGTATGAGTTGGGTCCAGTCCAGTATAAAGTGTGAGTTGGTTCCAGTCCAGTATAAAGTGTGAGATGGGTCCAGTCCAGTATAAAGTGTGAGTTGGGGCCAATCCAGTCCAGTATAAAGTGTGAGTTGGGTCCAGTCCAGTAGTAAAAGTGTGAGTTGGGTCCAGTCCAGTATAAAGTGTGAGTTGGGTCCAGTCCAGTATAAAGTGTGAGTTGGGTCCAGTCCAGTATAAAGTGTGAGTTGGGTCCAGTCCAGTAAAAGTGTGAGTTGGGTCCAGTCCAGTATAAAGTGTGAGTTGGGTCCAGTCCAGTATAAAGTGTGAGTTGGGTCCAGTCCAGTATAAAGTGTGAGTTGGGTCCAGTCCAGTATAAAGTGTGAGTTGGGTCCAGTCCCAGTATAAAGTGTGAGTTGGGTCCAGTCCAGTATAAAGTGTGAGTTGGGTCCAGTCCAGTATAAAGTGTGAGTTGGGTCCAGTCCAGTATAAAGTGTGAGTTGGGTCCAGTCCAGTTCAGTATAAAGTGTGAGTTGGGTCCAGTCCAGTCCAGTATAAAGTGTGAGTTGGGTCCAGTCCAGTATAAAGTGTGAGTTGGGTCCAGTCCAGTATAAAGTGTGAGTTGGGTCCAGTCCAGTATAAAGTGTGAGTTGGGTCCAGTCCAGTCCAGTATAAAGTGTGAGTTGGGTCCAGTCCAGTATAAAGTGTGAGTTGGGTCCAGTCCAGTATAAAGTGTGAGTTGGGTCCAGTCCAGTCCAGTATAAAGTGTGAGTTGGGTCCAGTCCAGTATAAAGTGTGAGTTGGTTCCAGTCCAGTATAAAGTGTGAGTTGGGTCCAGTCCAGTATAAAGTGTGAGTTGGGTCCAGTCCAGTATAAAGTGTGAGTTGGGTCCAGTCCAGTTGGGTCCAGTCCAGTAAAGTGTGAGTTGGGTCCAGTCCAGTCCATAAAGTGTGAGTTGGGTCCAGTCCAGTATAAAGTGTGAGTTGGGTCCAGTCCAGTATAAAGTGTGAGTTGGGTCCAGTCCAGTATAAAGTGTGAGTTGGGTCCAGTCCAGTATAAAGTGTGAGTTGGGTCCAGTCCAGTAAAAGTGTGAGTTGGGTCCAGTCCAGTCCAGTATAAAGTGTGAGTTGGGTCCAGTCCAGTATAAAGTGTGAGTTGGGTCCAGTCCAGTATAAAGTGTGAGTTGGGTCCAGTCCAGTATAAAGTGTGAGTTGGGTCCAGTCCAGTATAAAGTGTGAGTTGGGTCCAGTCCAGTATAAAGTGTGAGTTGGGTCCAGTCCAGTATAAAGTGTGAGTTGGGTCCAGTCCAGTCCAGTATAAAGTGTGAGTTGGGTCCAGTCCAGTATAAAGTGTGAGTTGGGTCCAGTCCAGTATAAAATGTGAGTTGGGTCCAGTCCAGTGTGTGAGTCCAGTCCAGTATAAAGTGTGAGTTGGGTCCAGTCCAGTCCAGTATAAAGTGTGAGTTGGGTCCAGTCCAGTATAAAGTGTGAGTTGGGTCCAGTCCAGTATAAAGTGTGAGTTGGGTCCAGTCCAGTATAAAGTGTGAGTTGGGTCCAGTCCAGTCCAGTATAAAGTGTGAGTTGGGTCCAGTCCAGTATAAAGTGTGAGTTGGGTCCAGTCCAGTATAAAGTGTGAGTTGGGTCCAGTCCAGTCCAGTATAAGTGTGAGTTGGGTCCAGTCCAGTATAAAGTGTGAGTTGGGTCCAGTCCAGTCCAGTATAAAGTGTGAGTTGGGTCCAGTCCAGTATAAAGTGTGAGTTGGGTCCAGTCCAGTATAAAGTGTGAGTTGGGTCCAGTCCAGTCCAGTAAAAGTGTGAGTTGGGTCCAGTCCAGTATAAAGTGTGAGTTGGGTCCAGTCCAGTATAAAAGTGTGAGTTGGGTCCAGTCCAGTATAAAGTGTGAGTTGGGTCCAGTCCAGTAAAAGTGTGAGTTGGGTCCAGTCCAGTATAAAGTGTGAGTTGGGTCCAGTCCAGTATAAAGTGTGAGTTGGGTCCAGTCCAGTATAAAGTGTGAGTTGGGTCCAGTCCAGTCCAGTAAAAGTGTGAGTTGGGTCCAGTCCAGTATAAAGTGTGAGTTGGGTCCAGTCCAGTATAAAGTGTGAGTTGGGTCCAGTCCAGTATAAAAGTGTGAGTTGGGTCCAGTCCAGTATAAAGGTGAGTTGGGTCCAGTCCAGTCCAGTATAAAGTGTGAGTTGGGTCCAGTCCAGTCCAGTATAAAGTGTGAGTTGGGTCCAGTCCAGTATAAAGTGTGAGTTGGGTCCAGTCCAGTATAAAGTGTGAGTTGGGTCCAGTCCAGTAGTATAAAGTGTGAGTTGGGTCCAGTCCAGTATAAAGTGTGAGTTGGGTCCAGTCCAGTCCAGTATAAAGTGTGAGTTGGGTCCAGTCCAGTCCAGTATAAAGTGTGAGTTGGGTCCAGTCCAGTATAAAGTGTGAGTTGGGTCCAGTCCAGTATAAAGTGTGAGTTGGGTCCAGTCCAGTATAAAGTGTGAGTTGGGTCCAGTCCAGTCCAGTATAAAGTGTGAGTTGGGTCCAGTCCAGTATAAAGTGTGAGTTGGGTCCAGTCCAGTATAAAGTGTGAGTTGGGTCCAGTCCAGTCCAGTATAAAGTGTGAGTTGGGTCCAGTCCAGTATAAAGTGTGAGTTGGGTCCAGTCCAGTATAAAGTGTGAGTTGGGTCCAGTCCAGTCCAGTATAAAGTGTGAGTTGGGTCCAGTCCAGTATAAAGTGTGAGTTGGGTCCAGTCCAGTATAAAGTGTGAGTTGGGTCCAGTCCAGTATAAAGTGTGAGTTGGGTCCAGTCCAGTATAAAGTGTGAGTTGGGTCCAGTCCAGTATAAAGTGTGAGTTGGGTCCAGTCCAGTATAAAGTGTGAGTTGGGTCCAGTCCAGTATAAAGTGTGAGTTGGGTCCAGTCCAGTATAAAGTGTGAGTTGGGTCCAGTCCAGTCCAGTATAAAGTGTGAGTTGGGTCCAGTCCAGTTGGGTCCAGTCCAGTCCAGTATAAAGTGTGAGTTGGGTCCAGTCCAGTATAAAGTTGGGTCCAGTCCAGTATAAAGTGTGAGTTGGGTCCAGTCCAGTATAAAGTGTGAGTTGGGTCCAGTCCAGTCCATAAAGTGTGAGTTGGGTCCAGTCCAGTATAAAGTGTGAGTTGGGTCCAGTCCAGTATAAAGTGTGAGTTGGGTCCAGTCCAGTATAAAGTGTGAGTTGGGTCCAGTCCAGTCCAGTATAAAGTGTGAGTTGGGTCCAGTCCAGTATAAAGTGTGAGTTGGGTCCAGTCCAGTATAAAGTGTGAGTTGGGTCCAGTCCAGTATAAAGTGTGAGTTGGGTCCAGTCCAGTATAAAGTGTGAGTTGGGTCCAGTCCAGTCCAGTATAAAGTGTGAGTTGGGTCCAGTCCAGTATAAAGTGTGAGTTGGGTCCAGTCCAGTATAAAATGTGAGTTGGGTCCAGTCCAGTATAAAGTGTGAGTTGGGTCCAGTCCAGTAGTATAAAGTGTGAGTTGGGTCCAGTCCAGTCCAGTATAAAGTGTGAGTTGGGTCCAGTCCAGTATAAAGTGTGAGTTGGGTCCAGTCCAGTATAAAGTGTGAGTTGGGTCCAGTCCAGTATAAAGTGTGAGTTGGGTCCAGTCCAGTCCAGTATAAAGTGTGAGTTGGGTCCAGTCCAGTATAAAGTGTGAGTTGGGTCCAGTCCAGTATAAAGTGTGAGTTGGGTCCAGGCCAGTTCAGTATAAAGTGTGAGTTGGGTCCAGTCCAGTATAAAGTGTGAGTTGGGTCCAGTCCAGTATAAAGTGTGAGTTGGGTCCAGTCCAGTATAAAGTGTGAGTTGGGTCCAGTCCAGTCCATAAAAGTGTGAGTTGGGTCCAGTCCAGTGTATAAAGTCCAGTCCAGTATAAAGTGTGAGTTGGGTCCAGTCCAGTCCAGTATAAAGTGTGAGTTGGGTCCAGTCCAGTCCAGTAAAGTGTGAGTTGGGTCCAGTCCAGTATAAAGTGTGAGTTGGGTCCAGTCCAGTATAAAGTGTGAGTTGGGTCCAGTCCAGTATAAAGTGTGAGTTGGGTCCAGTCCAGTCCAGTCCAGTATAAAGTGTGAGTTGGGTCCAGTCCAGTCCAGTATAAAGTGTGAGTTGGGTCCAGTCCAGTATAAAGTGTGAGTTGGGTCCAGTCCAGTATAAAATGTGAGTTGGGTCCAGTCCAGTATAAAGTGTGAGTTGGGTCCAGTCCAGTAGTATAAAGTGTGAGTTGGGTCCAGTCCAGTCCATAAAAGTGTGAGTTGGGTCCAGTCCAGTATAAAGTGTGAGTTGGGTCCAGTCCAGTATAAAGTGTGAGTTGGGTCCAGTCCAGTCCAGTATAAAGTGTGAGTTGGGTCCAGTCCAGTATAAAGTGTGAGTTGGGTCCAGTCCAGTCCAGTAAAAGTGTGAGTTGGGTCCAGTCCAGTATAAAGTGTGAGTTGGGTCCAGTCCAGTATAAAGTGTGAGTTGGGTCCAGTCCAGTCCAGTATAAAGTGTGAGTTGGGTCCAGTCCAGTATAAAGTGTGAGTTGGGTCCAGTCCAGTATAAAGTGTGAGTTGGGTCCAGTCCAGTATAAAGTGTGAGTTGGGTCCAGTCCAGTATAAAGTGTGAGTTGGGTCCAGTCCAGTATAAAGTGTGAGTTGGGTCCAGTCCAGTATAAAGTGTGAGTTGGGTCCAGTCCAGTCCATAAAAGTGTGAGTTGGGTCCAGTCCAGTCCAGTCCAGTATAAAATGTGAGTTGGGTCCAGTCCAGTATAAAGTGTGAGTTGGGTCCAGTCCAGTTCAGTATAAAGTGTGAGTTGGGTCCAGTCCAGTCCAGTATAAAGTGTGAGTTGGGTCCAGTCCAGTATAAAGTGTGAGTTGGGTCCAGTCCAGTATAAAGTGTGAGTTGGGTCCAGTCCAGTATAAAGTGTGAGTTGGGTCCAGTCCAGTCAGTATAAAGTGTGAGTTGGGTCCAGTCCAGTATAAAGTGTGAGTTGGGTCCAGTCCAGTATAAAGTGTGAGTTGGGTCCAGTCCAGTATAAAGTGTGAGTTGGGTCCAGTCCGTATAAAGTGTGAGTTGGGTCCAGTCCAGTCCAGTATAAAGTGTGAGTTGGGTCCAGTCCAGTATAAAGTGTGAGTTGGGTCCAGTCCAGTATAAAGTGTGAGTTGGGTCCAGTCCAGTATAAAGTGTGAGTTGGGTCCAGTCCAGTATAAAGTGTGAGTTGGGTCCAGTCCAGTAAAAGTGTGAGTTGGGTCCAGTCAGTCCAGTATAAAGTGTGAGTTGGGTCCAGTCCAGTATAAAGTGTGAGTTGGGTCCAGTCCAGTCCAGTAAAGTGTGAGTTGGGTCCAGTCCAGTCAGTAGTAAAAGTGTGAGTTGGGTCCAGTCCAGTATAAAGTGTGAGTTGGGTCCAGTCCAGTCCAGTATAAAGTGTGAGTTGGGTCCAGTCCAGTATAAAGTGTGAGTTGGGTCCAGTCCAGTATAAAGTGTGAGTTGGGTCCAGTCCAGTCCAGTATAAAAGTGTGAGTTGGGTCCAGTCCAGTATAAAGTGTGAGTTGGGTCCAGTCCAGTATAAAGTGTGAGTTGGGTCCAGTCCAGTAAAAGTGTGAGTTGGGTCCAGTCCAGTCCAGTATAAAGTGTGAGTTGGGTCCAGTCCAGTATAAAAGTGTGAGTTGGGTCCAGTCCAGTATAAAGTGTGAGTTGGGTCCAGTCCAGTATAAAGTGTGAGTTGGGTCCAGTCCAGTCCAGTATAAAGTGTGAGTTGGGTCCAGTCCAGTCCAGTAAAGTGTGAGTTGGGTCCAGTCCAGTATAAAGTGTGAGTTGGGTCCAGTCCAGTAAAAGTGTGAGTTGGGTCCAGTCCAGTATAAAGTGTGAGTTGGGTCCAGTCCAGTATAAAGTGTGAGTTGGGTCCAGTCCAGTCCAGTATAAAGTGTGAGTTGGGTCCAGTCCAGTATAAAGTGTGAGTTGGGTCCAGTCCAGTATAAAGTGTGAGTTGGGTCCAGTCCAGTATAAAGTGTGAGTTGGGTCCAGTCCAGTCCAGTATAAAGTGTGAGTTGGGTCCAGTCCAGTATAAAGTGTGAGTTGGGTCCAGTCCAGTATAAAGTGTGAGTTGGGTCCAGTCCAGTATAAAGTGTGAGTTGGGTCCAGTCCAGTATAAAGTGTGAGTTGGGTCCAGTCCAGTCCAATAAAGTGTGAGTTGGGTCCAGTCCAGTCCAGTCCATAAAAGTGTGAGTTGGGTCCAGTCCAGTATAAAGTGTGAGTATAAAGTGTGAGTTGGGTCCAGTCCAGTATAAAGTGTGAGTTGGGTCCAGTCCAGTATAAAGTGTGAGTTGGGTCCAGTCCAGTCCAGTAAAAGTGTGAGTTGGGTCCAGTCCAGTCCAGTATAAAGTGTGAGTTGGGTCCAGTCCAGTCCAGTATAAAGTGTGAGTTGAGTTGGGTCCAGTCCAGTCCAGTATAAAGTGTGAGTTGGGTCCAGTCCAGTATAAAGTGTGAGTTGGGTCCAGTCCAGTATAAAGTGTGAGTTGGGTCCAGTCCAGTATAAAGTGTGAGTTGGGTCCAGTCCAGTATAAAGTGTGAGTTGGGTCCAGTCCAGTCCAGTAAAAGTGTGAGTTGGGTCCAGTCCAGTATAAAGTGTGAGTTGGGTCCAGTCCAGTCCAGTATAAAGTGTGAGTTGGGTCCAGTCCAGTATAAAGTGTGAGTTGGGTCCAGTCCAGTATAAAGTGTGAGTTGGGTCCAGTCCAGTATAAAGTGTGAGTTGGGTCCAGTCCAGTATAAAGTGTGAGTTGGGTCCAGTCCAGTATAAAGTGTGAGTTGGGTCCAGTCCAGTATAAAGTGTGAGTTGGGTCCAGTCAAGTCCAGTCCAGTCCAGTATAAAGTGTGAGTTGGGTCCAGTCCAGTATAAAATGTGAGTTGGGTCCAGTCCAGTTTAAAGTGTGAGTTGGGTCCAGTCCAGTTCAGTATAAAGTGTGAGTTGGGTCCAGTCCAGTCCAGTATAAAGTGTGAGTTGGGTCCAGTCCAGTATAAAGTGTGAGTTGGGTCCAGTCCAGTATAAAGTGTGAGTTGGGTCCAGTCCAGTATAAAGTGTGAGTTGGGTCCAGTCCAGTTGGGTCCAGTCCAGTATAAAGTGTGAGTTGGGTCCAGTCCAGTATAAAGTGTGAGTTGGGTCGAGTCCAGTATAAAGTGTCAGTTGGGTCCAGTCCAGTCCAGTATAAAGTGTGAGTTGGGTCCAGTCCAGTATAAAGTGTGAGTTGGTTCCAGTCCAGTATAAAGTGTGAGTTGGGTCCAGTCCAGTATAAAGTGTGAGTTGGGTCGAGTCCAGTATAAAGTGTCAGTTGGGTCCAGTCCAGTATAAAGTGTGAGTTGGGTCCAGTCCAGTATAAAGTGTGAGTTGGGTCCAGTCCAGTAAAGTGTGAGTTGGGTCCAGTCCAGTATAAAGTGTGAGTTGGGTCCAGTCCAGTATAAAGTGTGAGTTGGGTCCAGTCCAGTCCAGTATAAAGTGTGAGTTGGGTCCAGTCCAGTATAAAGTGTGAGTTGGGTCCAGTTGGGTCCAGTCCAGTATAAAGTGTGAGTTGGGTCCAGTCCAGTCCAGTAAAAGTGTGAGTTGGGTCCAGTCCAGTCCAGTATAAAGAGTTGGGTCCAGTCCAGTATAAAGTGTGAGTTGGGTCCAGTCCAGTATAAAGTGTGAGTTGGGTCCAGTCCAGTATAAAGTGTGAGTTGGGTCCAGTCCAGTCCAGTAAAAGTGTGAGTTGGGTCCAGTCCAGTATAAAGTGTGAGTTGGGTCCAGTCCAGTATAAAGTGTGAGTTGGGTCCAGTCCAGTCCAGTATAAAGTGTGAGTTGGGTCCAGTCCAGTCCAGTATAAAGTGTGAGTTGGGTCCAGTCCAGTATAAAGTGAGTTGGGTCCAGTCCAGTCCAGTAAAAGTGTGAGTTGGGTCCAGTCCAGTATAAAGTGTGAGTTGGGTCCAGTCCAGTATAAAGTGTGAGTTGGGTCCAGTCCAGTATAAAGTGTGAGTTGGGTCCAGTCCAGTATAAAGTGTGAGTTGGGTCCAGTCCAGTATAAAGTGTGAGTTGGGTCCAGTCCAGTATAAAGTGTGAGTTGGGTCCAGTCCAGTATAAAGTGTGAGTTGGGTCCAGTCCAGTATAAAGTGTGAGTTGGGTCCAGTCCAGTATAAAGTGTGAGTTGGGTCCAGTCCAGTATAAAGTGTGAGTTGGGTCCAGTCCAGTCCAGTATAAAGTGTGAGTTGGGTCCAGTCCAGTATAAAGTGTGAGTTGGGTCCAGTCCAGTATAAAGTGTGAGTTGGGTCCAGTCCAGTATAAAGTGTGAGTTGGGTCCAGTCCAGTATAAGTGTGAGTTGGGTCCAGTCCAGTATAAAGTGTGAGTTGGGTCCAGTCCAGTATAAAGTGTGAGTTGGGTCCAGTCCAGTATAAAGTGTGAGTTGGGTCCAGTCCAGTATAAAGTGTGAGTTGGGTCCAGTCCAGTCCAGTATAAAGTGTGAGTTGGGTCCAGTCCAGTCCAGTCCAGTAAAAGTGTGAGTTGGGTCCAGTCCAGTATAAAGTGTGAGTTGGGTCCAGTCCAGTATAAAGTGTGAGTTGGGTCCAGTCCAGTATAAAGTGTGAGTTGGGTCAGTCCAGTATAAAGTGTGAGTTGGGTCCAGTCCAGTATAAAGTGTGAGTTGGGTCCAGTCCAGTATAAAGTGTGAGTTGGGTCCAGTCCAGTATAAAGTGTGAGTTGGGTCCAGTCCAGTATAAAGTGTGAGTTGGGTCCAGTCCAGTATAAAGTGTGAGTTGGGTCCAGTCCAGTATAAAGTGTGAGTTGGGTCCAGTCCAGTATAAAGTGTGAGTTGGGTCCAGTCCAGTATAAAGTGTGAGTTGGGTCCAGTCCAGTATAAAGTGTGAGTTGGGTCCAGTCCAGTATAAAGTGTGAGTTGGGTCCAGTCCAGTATAAAGTGTGAGTTGGGTCCAGTCCAGTCCAGTAAAAGTGTGAGTTGGGTCCAGTCCAGTATAAAGTGTGAGTTGGGTCCAGTCCAGTATAAAGTGTGAGTTGGGTCCAGTCCAGTATAAAGTGTGAGTTGGGTCCAGTCCAGTCCAGTATAAAGTGTGAGTTGGGTCCAGTCCAGTCCAGGTGTGAGTTGGGTCCAGTCCAGTATAAAGTGTGAGTTGGGTCCAGTCCAGTATAAAGTGTGAGTTGGGTCCAGTCCAGTATAAAGTGTGAGTTGGGTCCAGTCCAGTATAAAGTGTGAGTTGGGTCCAGTCCAGTATAAAGTGTGAGTTGGGTCCAGTCCAGTATAAAGTGTGAGTTGGGTCCAGTCCAGTCCAGTATAAAGTGTGAGTTGGGTCCAGTCCAGTATAAAGTGTGAGTTGGGTCCAGTCCAGTATAAAGTGTGAGTTGGGTCCAGTATAAAGTGTGAGTTGGGTCCAGTCCAGTATAAAGTGTGAGTTGGGTCCAGTCCAGTCCAGTATAAAGTGTGAGTTGGGTCCAGTCCAGTCCAGTATAAAGTGTGAGTTGGGTCCAGTCCAGTATAAAGTGTGAGTTGGGTCCAGTCCAGTAGTAAAAGTGTGAGTTGGGTCCAGTCCAGTATAAAGTGTGAGTTGGGTCCAGTCCAGTATAAAGTGTGAGTTGGGTCCAGTCCAGTCCAGTATAAAGTGTGAGTTGGGTCCCAGTAGTCCAGTATAAAGTGTGAGTTGGGTCCAGTCCAGTATAAAGTGTGAGTTGGGTCCAGTCCAGTATAAAGTGTGAGTTGGGTCCAGTCCAGTATAAAGTGTGAGTTGGGTCCAGTCCAGTATAAAGTGTGAGTTGGGTCCAGTCCAGTATAAAGTGTGAGTTGGGTCCAGTCCAGTCCAGTATAAAGTGTGAGTTGGGTCCAGTCCAGTATAAAGTGTGAGTTGGGTCCAGTCCAGTATAAAGTGTGAGTTGGGTCCAGTCCAGTATAAAGTGTGAGTTGGGTCCAGTCCAGTATAAAGTGTGAGTTGGGTCCAGTCCAGTATAAAGTCCAGTCCATAAAAAGTGTGAGTTGGGTCCAGTCCAGTCCAGTATAAAGTGTGAGTTGGGTCCAGTCCAGTATAAAGTGTGAGTTGGGTCCAGTCCAGTATAAAGTGTGAGTTGGGTCCAGTCCAGTATAAAGTGTGAGTTGGGTCCAGTCCAGTAGTAAAAGTGTGAGTTGGGTCCAGTCCAGTCCAGTATAAAGTGTGAGTTGGGTCCAGTCCAGTATAAAGTGTGAGTTGGGTCCAGTCCAGTATAAAGTGTGAGTTGGGTCCAGTCCAGTATAAAGTGTGAGTTGGGTCCAGTCCAGTCCAGTATAAAGTGTGAGTTGGGTCCAGTCCAGTATAAAGTGTGAGTTGGGTCCAGTCCAGTATAAAGTGTGAGTTGGGTCCAGTCCAGTATAAAGTGTGAGTTGGGTCCAGTCCAGTATAAAAGTGTGAGTTGGGTCCAGTCCAGTCCAGTATAAAGTGTGAGTTGGGTCCAGTCCAGTATAAAGTGTGAGTTGGGTCCAGTCCAGTATAAAGTGTGAGTTGGGTCCAGTCCAGTATAAAGTGTGAGTTGGGTCCAGTCCAGTAAAAGTGTGAGTTGGGTCCAGTCCAGTATAAAGTGTGAGTTGGGTCCAGTCCAGTATAAAGTGTGAGTTGGGTCCAGTCCAGTATAAAGTGTGAGTTGGGTCCAGTCCAGTATAAAGTGTGAGTTGGGTCCAGTCCAGTATAAAGTCCAGTCAGTATAAAGTGTGAGTTGGGTCCAGTCCAGTATAAAGTGTGAGTTGGGTCCAGTCCAGTATAAAAGTGTGAGTTGGGTCCAGTCCAGTATAAAGTGTGAGTTGGGTCCAGTCCAGTAGTAAAAGTGTGAGTTGGGTCCAGTCCAGTCCAGTATAAAGTGTGAGTTGGGTCCAGTCCAGTATAAAGTGTGAGTTGGGTCCAGTCCAGTATAAAGTGTGAGTTGGGTCCAGTCCAGTATAAAGTGTGAGTTGGGTCCAGTCCAGTCCAGTATAAAGTGTGAGTTGGGTCCAGTCCAGTATAAAGTGTGAGTTGGGTCCAGTCCAGTAAAAGTGTGAGTTGGGTCCAGTCCAGTCCAGTATAAAGTGTGAGTTGGGTCCAGTCCAGTATAAAGTGTGAGTTGGGTCCAGTCCAGTATAAAGTGTGAGTTGGGTCCAGTCCAGTAAAAGTGTGAGTTGGGTCCAGTCCAGTATAAAGTGTGAGTTGGGTCCAGTCCAGTCCAGTATAAAGTGTGAGTTGGGTCCAGTCCAGTATAAAGTGTGAGTTGGGTCCAGTCCAGTATAAAGTGTGAGTTGGGTCCAGTCCAGTATAAAGTGTGAGTTGGGTCCAGTCCAGTATAAAAGTGTGAGTTGGGTCCAGTCCAGTATAAAGTGTGAGTTGGGTCCAGTCCAGTATAAAGTGTGAGTTGGGTCCAGTCCAGTCCAGTATAAAGTGTGAGTTGGGTCCAGTCCAGTAGTAGTAAAAGTGTGAGTTGGGTCCAGTCCAGTATAAAGTGTGAGTTGGGTCCAGTCCAGTATAAAGTGTGAGTTGGGTCCAGTCCAGTATAAAGTGTGAGTTGGGTCCAGTCCAGTCCAGTATAAAGTGTGAGTTGGGTCCAGTCCAGTATAAAGTGTGAGTTGGGTCCAGTCCAGTATAAAGTGTGAGTTGGGTCCAGTCCAGTCCAAGTGTGAGTTGGGTCCAGTCCAGTATAAAGTGTGAGTTGGGTCCAGTCCAGTCCAGTATAAAGTGTGAGTTGGGTCCAGTCCAGTATAAAGTGTGAGTTGGGTCCAGTCCAGTATAAAGTGTGAGTTGGGTCCAGTCCAGTATAAAGTGTGAGTTGGGTCCAGTCCAGTCCAGTATAAAGTGTGAGTTGGGTCCAGTCCAGTATAAAGTGTGAGTTGGGTCCAGTCCAGTATAAAGTGTGAGTTGGGTCCAGTCCAGTATAAAAGTGTGAGTTGGGTCCAGTCCAGTAAAAGTGTGAGTTGGGTCCAGTCCAGTCCAGTATAAAGTGTGAGTTGGGTCCAGTCCAGTCCAGTATAAAGTGTGAGTTGGGTCCAGTCCAGTATAAAGTGTGAGTTGGGTCCAGTCCAGTATAAAGTGTGAGTTGGGTCCAGTCCAGTATAAAGTGTGAGTTGGGTCCAGTCCAGTCCAGTATAAAGTGTGAGTTGGGTCCAGTCCAGTATAAAGTGTGAGTTGGGTCCAGTCCAGTATAAAGTGTGAGTTGGGTCCAGTCCAGTCCAGTATAAAGTGTGAGTTGGGTCCAGTCCAGTAGTAAAAGTGTGAGTTGGGTCCAGTCCAGTATAAAGTGTGAGTTGGGTCCAGTCCAGTGTGAGTTGGGTCCAGTCCAGTCCAGTATAAAGTGTGAGTTGGGTCCAGTCCAGTCCAGTATAAAGTGTGAGTTGGGTCCAGTCCAGTATAAAGTGTGAGTTGGGTCCAGTCCAGTATAAAGTGTGAGTTGGGTCCAGTCCAGTATAAAGTGTGAGTTGGGTCCAGTCCAGTCCAGTAAAAGTGTGAGTTGGGTCCAGTCCAGTATAAAGTGTGAGTGTGAGTTGGGGGTCCAGTCCAGTATAAAGTGTGAGTTGGGTCCAGTCCAGTATAAAAGTGTGAGTTGGGTCCAGTCCAGTATAAAGTGTGAGTTGGGTCCATAAAGTCCAGTCCAGTAAAAGTGTGAGTTGGGTCCAGTCCAGTATAAAGTGTGAGTTGGGTCCAGTCCAGTATAAAGTGTGAGTTGGGTCCAGTCCAGTCCAGTATAAAGTGTGAGTTGGGTCCAGTCCAGTATAAAGTGTGAGTTGGGTCCAGTCCAGTATAAAGTGTGAGTTGGGTCCAGTCCAGTATAAAGTGTGAGTTGGGTCCAGTCCAGTATAAAGTGTGAGTTGGGTCCAGTCCAGTATAAAAGTGTGAGTTGGGTCCAGTCCAGTATAAAGTGTGAGTTGGGTCCAGTCCAGTATAAAGTGTGGTTGGGTCCAGTCCAGTATAAAGTGTGAGTTGGGTCCAGTCCAGTCCAGTATAAAGTGTGAGTTTGGGTCCAGTCCAGTATAAAGTGTGAGTTGGGTCCAGTCCAGTATAAAGTGTGAGTTGGGTCCAGTCCAGTATAAAGTGTGAGTTGGGTCCAGTCCAGTATAAAGTGTGAGTTGGGTCCAGTCCAGTATAAAGTGTGAGTTGGGTCCAGTCCCAGTATAAAGTGTGAGTTGGGTCCAGTCCAGTATAAAGTGTGAGTTGGGTCCAGTCCAGTATAAAAGTGTGAGTTGGGTCCAGTCCAGTATAAAGTGTGAGTTGGGTCCAGTCCAGTCCAGTATAAAGTGTGAGTTGGGTCCAGTCCAGTATAAAGTGTGAGTTGGGTCCAGTCCAGTATAAAAGTGTGAGTTGGGTCCAGTCCAGTCCAGTATAAAGTGTGAGTTGGGTCCAGTCCAGTATAAAGTGTGAGTTGGTCCAGTCCAGTATAAAGTGTGAGTTGGGTCCAGTCCAGTATAAAGTGTGAGTTGGGTCCAGTCCAGTCCAGTATAAAGTGTGAGTTGGGTCCAGTCCAGTATAAAAGTGTGAGTTGGGTCCAGTCCAGTATAAAGTGTGAGTTGGGTCCAGTCCAGTATAAAGTGTGAGTTGGGTCCAGTCCAGTATAAAGTGTGAGTTGGGTCCAGTCCAGTATAAAGTGTGAGTTGGGTCCAGTCCAGTATAAAGTGTGAGTTGGGTCCAGTCCAGTATAAAGTGTGAGTTGGGTCCAGTCCAGTATAAAGTGTGAGTTGGGTCCAGTCCAGTATAAAGTGTGAGTTGGGTCCAGTCCAGTATAAAGTGTGAGTTGGGTCCAGTCCAGTATAAAGTGTGAGTTGGGTCCAGTCCAGTATAAAGTGTGAGTTGGGTCCAGTCCAGTATAAAGTGTGAGTTGGGTCCAGTCCAGTATAAAGTGTGAGTTGGGTCCAGTCCAGTCCAGTATAAAGTGTGAGTTGGGTCCAGTCCAGTATAAAGTGTGAGTTGGGTCCAGTCCAGTATAAAGTGTGAGTTGGGTCCAGTCCAGTATAAAGTGTGAGTTGGGTCCAGTCCAGTCCAGTAAAAGTGTGAGTTGGGTCCAGTCCAGTCCAGTATAAAGTGTGAGTTGGGTCCAGTCCAGTATAAAGTGTGAGTTGGGTCCAGTCCAGTATAAAGTGTGAGTTGGGTCCAGTCCAGTATAAAGTGTGAGTTGGGTCCAGTCCAGTATAAAGTGTGAGTTGGGTCCAGTCCAGTATAAAGTGTGAGTTGGGTCCAGTCCAGTATAAAGTGTGAGTTGGGTCCAGTCCAGTATAAAGTGTGAGTTGGGTCCAGTATAAAGTGTGAGTTGGGTCCAGTCCAGTATAAAGTGTGAGTTGGGTCCAGTCCAGTATAAAGTGTGAGTTGGGTCCAGTCCAGTATAAAGTGTGAGTTGGGTCCAGTCCAGTATAAAGGTGAGTTGGGTCCAGTCCAGTATAAAGTGTGAGTTGGGTCCAGTCCAGTATAAAGTGTGAGTTGGGTCCAGTCCAGTATAAAGTGTGAGTTGGGTCCAGTCCAGTATAAAGTGTGAGTTGGGTCCAGTCCAGTCCAGTATAAAGTGTGAGTTGGGTCCAGTCCAGTATAAAGTGTGAGTTGGGTCCAGTCCAGTATAAAGTGTGAGTTGGGTCCAGTCCAGTATAAAGTGTGAGTTGGGTCCAGTCCAGTATAAAGTGTGAGTTGGGTCCAGTCCAGTATAAAGTGTGAGTTGGGTCCAGTCCAGTATAAAGTGTGAGTTGGGTCCAGTCCAGTATAAAGTGTGAGTTGGGTCCAGTCCAGTATAAAGTGTGAGTTGGGTCCAGTCCAGTATAAAAGTGTGAGTTGGGTCCAGTCCAGTATAAAGTGTGAGTTGGGTCCAGTCCAGTATAAAGTGTGAGTTGGGTCCAGTCCAGTAGTAAAGTGTGAGTTGGGTCCAGTCAGTCCAGTATAAAGTGTGAGTTGGGTCCAGTCCAGTATAAAGTGTGAGTTGGGTCCAGTCCAGTATAAAGTGTGAGTTGGGTCCAGTCCAGTATAAAGTGTGAGTTGGGTCCAGTCCAGTATAAAGTGTGAGTTGGGTCCAGTCCAGTATAAAGGTGTCCAGTCCAGTCCAGTATAAAGTGTGAGTTGGGTCCAGTCCAGTATAAAGTGTGAGTTGGGTCCAGTCCAGTATAAAGTGTGAGTTGGGTCCAGTCCAGTATAAAGTGTGAGTTGGGTCCAGTCCAGTATAAAGTGTGAGTTGGGTCCAGTCCAGTTGGGTCCAGTATAAAGTGTGAGTTGGGTCCAGTCCAGTAGTAAAGTGTGAGTTGGGTCCAGTCCAGTATAAAGTGTGAGTTGGGTCCAGTCCAGTATAAAGTGTGAGTTGGGTCCAGTCCAGTATAAAGTGTGAGTTGGTCCAGTCCAGTATAAAGTGTGAGTTGGGTCCAGTCCAGTCCAGTATAAAGTGTGAGTTGGGTCCAGTCCAGTATAAAGTGTGAGTTGGGTCCAGTCCAGTATAAAAGTGTGAGTTGGGTCCAGTCCAGTATAAAGTGTGAGTTGGGTCCAGTCCAGTATAAAGTGTGAGTTGGGTCCAGTCCAGTATAAAGTGTGAGTTGGGTCCAGTCCAGTATAAAGTGTGAGTTGGGTCCAGTCCAGTATAAAGTGTGAGTTGGGTCCAGTCCAGTATAAAGTGTGAGTTGGGTCCAGTCCAGTATAAAGTGTGAGTTGGGTCCAGTCCAGTCCAGTATAAAGTGTGAGTTGGGTCCAGTCCAGTATAAAGTGTGAGTTGGGTCAGTCCAGTATAAAGTGTGAGTTGGGTCCAGTCCAGTATAAAGTGTGAGTTGGGTCCAGTCCAGTATAAAGTGTGAGTTGGGTCCAGTCCAGTATAAAGTGTGAGTTGGGTCCAGTCCAGTATAAAGTGTGAGTTGGGTCCAGTCCAGTATAAAGTGTGAGTTGGGTCCAGTCCAGTATAAAGTGTGAGTTGGGTCCAGTCCAGTATAAAAGTGTGAGTTGGGTCCAGTCCAGTATAAAGTGTGAGTTGGGTCCAGTCCAGTATAAAGTGTGAGTTGGGTCCAGTCCAGTATAAAGTGTGAGTTGGGTCAGTCCAGTAGTAAAAAGTGTGAGTTGGGTCCAGTCCAGTCCAGTATAAAGTGTGAGTTGGGTCCAGTCCAGTATAAAGTGTGAGTTGGGTCCAGTCCAGTATAAAGTGTGAGTTGGGTCCAGTCCAGTATAAAGTGTGAGTTGGGTCCAGTCCAGTATAAAGTGTGAGTTGGGTCCAGTCCAGTATAAAGTGTGAGTTGGGTCAGTCCAGTATAAAGTGTGAGTTGGGTCCAGTCCAGTATAAAGTGTGAGTTGGGTCCAGTCCAGTAGTATAAAGTGTGAGTTGGGTCCAGTCCAGTATAAAGTGTGAGTTGGGTCCAGTCCAGTATAAAGTGTGAGTTGGGTCCAGTCCAGTATAAAGTGTGAGTTGGGTCCAGTCCAGTAGTAAAAGTGTGAGTTGGGTCCAGTCCAGTATAAAGTGTGAGTTGGGTCCAGTCCAGTATAAAGTGTGAGTTGGGTCCAGTCCAGTATAAAGTGTGAGTTGGGTCCAGTCCAGTATAAAGTGTGAGTTGGGTCGTCAGTCCAGTATAAAGTGTGAGTTGGGTCCAGTCCAGTATAAAGTGTGAGTTGGGTCCAGTCCAGTCCAGTAAAAGTGTGAGTTGGGTCCAGTCCAGTATAAAGTGTGAGTTGGGTCCAGTCCAGTATAAAGTGTGAGTTGGGTCCAGTCCAGTATAAAGTGTGAGTTGGGTCCAGTCCAGTATAAAGTGTGAGTTGGGTCCAGTCCAGTATAAAGTGTGAGTTGGGTCCAGTCCAGTATAAAGTGTGAGTTGGGTCCAGTCCAGTATAAAGTGTGAGTTGGGTCCAGTCCAGTCCAGTATAAAGTGTGAGTTGGGTCCAGTCCAGTCCAGTATAAAGTGTGAGTTGGGTCCAGTCCAGTATAAAGTGTGAGTTGGGTCCAGTCCAGTAAAAGTGTGAGTTGGGTCCAGTCCAGTATAAAGTGTGAGTTGGGTCCAGTCCAGTATAAAGTGTGAGTTGGGTCCAGTCCAGTATAAAGTGTGAGTTGGGTCCAGTCCAGTATAAAGTGTGAGTTGGGTCCAGTCCAGTCCAGTATAAAGTGTGAGTTGGGTCCAGTCCAGTATAAAGTGTGAGTTGGGTCCAGTCCAGTATAAAGTGTGAGTTGGGTCCAGTCCAGTATAAAGTGTGAGTTGGGTCCAGTCCAGTATAAAGTGTCAGTTGGGTCCAGTCCAGTATAAAGTGTGAGTTGGGTCCAGTCCAGTATAAAGTGTGAGTTGGGTCCAGTCCAGTATAAAGTGTGAGTTGGGTCCAGTCCAGTATAAAGTGTGAGTTGGGTCCAGTCCAGTATAAAGTGTGAGTTGGGTCCAGTCCAGTATAAAGTGTGAGTTGGGTCCAGTCCAGTATAAAGTGTGAGTTGGGTCCAGTCCAGTATAAAGTGTGAGTTGGGTCCAGTCCAGTATAAAAGTGTGAGTTGGGTCCAGTCCAGTATAAAGTGTGAGTTGGGTCCAGTCCAGTATAAAGTGTGAGTTGGGTCCAGTCCAGTATAAAAGTGTGAGTTGGGTCCAGTCCAGTATAAAGTGTGAGTTGGGTCCAGTCCAGTATAAAGTGTGAGTTGGGTCCAGTCCAGTATAAAGTGTGAGTTGGGTCCAGTCCAGTATAAAGTGTGAGTTGGGTCCAGTCCAGTATAGTATAAAGTGTGAGTTGGGTCCAGTCCAGTATAAAGTGTGAGTTGGGTCCAGTCCAGTATAAAGTGTGAGTTGGGTCCAGTCCAGTATAAAGTGTGAGTTGGGTCCAGTCCAGTATAAAGTGTGAGTTGGGTCCAGTCCAGTCCAGTCCAGTATAAAGTGTGAGTTGGGTCCAGTCCAGTATAAAGTGTGAGTTGGGTCCAGTCCAGTATAAAGTGTGAGTTGGGTCCAGTCCAGTATAAAGTGTGAGTTGGGTCCAGTCCAGTCCAGTAAAAGTGTGAGTTGGGTCCAGTCCAGTATAAAGTGTGAGTTGGGTCCAGTCCAGTATAAAGTGTGAGTTGGGTCCAGTCCAGTATAAAGTGTGAGTTGGGTCCAGTCCAGTATAAAGTGTGAGTTGGGTCCAGTCCAGTATAAAGTGTGAGTTGGGTCCAGTCCAGTATAAAGTGTGAGTTGGGTCCAGTCCAGTATAAAAGTGTGAGTTGGGTCCAGTCCAGTATAAAGTGTGAGTTGGGTCCAGTCCAGTATAAAGTGTGAGTTGGGTCCAGTAGTATAAAGTGTGAGTTGGGTCCAGTCCAGTATAAAGTGTGAGTTGGGTCCAGTCCAGTAGTAAAAGTGTGAGTTGGGTCCAGTCCAGTATAAAGTGTGAGTTGGGTCCAGTCCAGTAGTAGTCCAGTATAAAGTGTGAGTTGGGTCCAGTCCAGTATAAAGTGTGAGTTGGGTCCAGTCCAGTCCAGTATAAAGTGTGAGTTGGGTCCAGTCCAGTATAAAGTGTGAGTTGGGTCCAGTCCAGTATAAAGTGTGAGTTGGGTCCAGTCCAGTATAAAGTGTGAGTTGGGTCCAGTCCAGTATAAAGTGTGAGTTGGGTCCAGTCCAGTATAAAGTGTGAGTTGGGTCCAGTCCAGTATAAAGTGTGAGTTGGGTCCAGTCCAGTAGTATAAAGTGTGAGTTGGGTCCAGTCCAGTATAAAGTGTGAGTTGGGTCCAGTCCAGTATAAAGTGTGAGTTGGGTCCAGTCCAGTATAAAGTGTGAGTTGGTTCCAGTCCAGTATAAAGTGTGAGTTGGGTCCAGTCCAGTATAAAGTGTGAGTTGGGTCCAGTCCAGTATAAAGTGTGAGTTGGGTCCAGTCCAGTATAAAAGTGTGAGTTGGGTCCAGTCCAGTATAAAGTGTGAGTTGGGTCCAGTCCAGTATAAAGTGTGAGTTGGGTCCAGTCCAGTATAAAGTGTGAGTTGGGTCCAGTCCAGTATAAAGTGTGAGTTGGGTCCAGTCCAGTATATAAAGTGTGAGTTGGGTCCAGTCCAGTATAAAGTGTGAGTTGGGTCCAGTCCAGTATAAAGTGTGAGTTGGGTCCAGTCCAGTATAAAGTGTGAGTTGGGTCCAGTCCAGTATAAAGTGTGAGTTGGGTCCAGTCCAGTATAAAGTGTGAGTTGGGTCCAGTCCAGTATAAAGTGTGAGTTGGGTCCAGTCCAGTATAAAGTGTGAGTTGGGTCCAGTCCAGTATAAAGTGTGAGTTGGGTCCAGTCCAGTATAAAGTGTGAGTTGGGTCCAGTCCAGTATAAAGTGTGAGTTGGGTCCAGTCCAGTATAAAGTGTGAGTTGGGTCCAGTCCAGTATAAAAGTGTGAGTTGGGTCCAGTCCAGTATAAAGTGTGAGTTGGGTCCAGTCCAGTATAAAGTGTGAGTTGGGTCCAGTCCAGTCCAGTATAAAGTGTGAGTTGGGTCCAGTCCAGTATAAAGTGTGAGTTGGGTCCAGTCCAGTCCAGTATAAAGTGTGAGTTGGGTCCAGTCCAGTATAAAGTGTGAGTTGGGTCCAGTCCAGTATAAAGTGTGAGTTGGGTCCAGTCCAGTATAAAGTGTGAGTTGGGTCCAGTCCAGTAGTAAAGTGTGAGTTGGGTCCAGTCCAGTATAAAGTGTGAGTTGGGTCCAGTCCAGTAGTAAAAGTGTGAGTTGGGTCCAGTCCAGTATAAAGTGTGAGTTGGGTCCAGTCCAGTATAAAGTGTGAGTTGGGTCCAGTCCAGTATAAAGTGTGAGTTGGGTCCAGTCCAGTATAAAGTGTGAGTTGGGTCCAGTCCAGTATAAAGTGTGAGTTGGGTCCAGTCCAGTATAAAGTGTGAGTTGGGTCCAGTCCAGTATAAAGTGTGAGTTGGGTCCAGTCCAGTATAAAAAGTGTGAGTTGGGTCCAGTCCAGTATAAAGTGTGAGTTGGGTCCAGTCCAGTAGTAAAAAGTGTGAGTTGGGTCCAGTCCAGTATAAAGTGTGAGTTGGGTCCAGTCCAGTATAAAGTGTGAGTTGGGTCCAGTCCAGTATAAAGTGTGAGTTGGGTCCAGTCCAGTATAAAGTGTGAGTTGGGTCCAGTCCAGTAGTATAAAGTGTGAGTTGGGTCCAGTATAAAGTGTGAGTTGGGTCAGTATAAAGTGTGAGTTGGGTCCAGTCCAGTATAAAGTGTGAGTTGGGTCCAGTCCAGTATAAAAGTGTGAGTTGGGTCCAGTCCAGTATAAAAGTGTGAGTTGGGTCCCAGTCCAGTATAAAGTGTGAGTTGGGTCCAGTCAGTATAAAGTGTGAGTTGGGTCCAGTCCAGTATAAAAGTGTGAGTTGGGTCAGTCCAGTTGTGAGTTGGGTCAGTCCAGTTTAAAGTCTGAGTTGGGTCCAGTCCAGTTCAGTATAAAGTGTGAGTTGGGTCCAGTCCAGTCCAGTATAAAGTGTGAGTTGGTTCCAGACCAGTATAAAGTGTGAGTTTGGTCCAGTCCAGTATAAAGTGTGAGTTTGGTCCAGTCCAGTTTAAAGTGTGAGTTGGTTCCACTTCTGTAATCTACACAACTCCTTTAAAACACAATTTTCTGCAGCTTGTTTGGACCCAACAAATTACAGAGGTTCAACCCAGCCTACTACTACATAAAGCCATTTTAATGCAGAATTACAAATAGCCTATTAGAACAATTAGACCATCGATTGACCTACATCTAAATCGGTTCGAGCGGCTGTGTCTTCCACATTGCAGTTGTTATCTGAGGGTTGCATGTATAGAAGTTCAATAGGCTGTTGAGCTTAAGGAGAAGACAAATCAATTCAGTCAACACATAACAGATAACAGGTATTTTTAGGAAAATAAATCAATACGAGTATAAAACATTAATGAATGTTTCCTGACCCAAAGCATGCTTCATTTTGATGGGTTTTCTGACCCAAAGCATGTATCATTTTGATTGGTTTTCTGACCCAAAGCATGCTTAATTTTGATTGGTTTTCTGACCCAAAGCATGCTTAATTTTGATTGGTTTTCTGACCCAAAGCATGCTTCATTTTGATGAGTTTTCTGACCCATTGCATGCTTCATTTTGATTGGTTTTCTGACCCAAAGCATGCTTCATTTTGATGGGTTTCCTGGCCCAATGCATGCTTCATTTTGATGGGTTTTCTGACCCAAAGCATGCTTAATTTTGATGGGTTTTCTGACCCAAAGCATGCTTCATTTTGATGGGTTTTCTGACCCAAAGCATGCTTCATTTTGATGGGTTTTCTGACCCAAAGCATGCTTAATTTTGATTGGTTTTCTGACCCAAAGCATGCTTAATTTTGATTGGTTTTCTGACCCAAAGCATGCTTAATTTTGATTGGTTTTCTGACCCAAAGCATGCTTAATTTTGATTGGTTTTCTGACCCAAAGCATGCTTAATTTTGATTGGTTTTCTGACCCAAAGCATGCTTCATTTTGATGAGTTTTCTGACCCAAAGCATGCTTAATTTTGATTGGTTTTCTGACCCAAAGCATGCTTCATTTTGATTGGTTTTCTGACCCAAAGCATGCTTCATTTTGATGGGTTTGGGTTCCAGCGGACCGATTGTTTGAACCAGGGACCGTTGCGTAACGTTGTTCGTTACATCCCTGCAGTAACATAATCTAGTGATACAGGTCTAGCAACATACAGAAATGTTGTTGGCAAAGCACGGGCTAACATAATGAAGGCTTTAGCTGTTGGAGAACAGGCAGTCTCCGTTCTCCTTCTGAGTAATGTCTGCTGCCTCCCATTCCATTCTACTAGGGGCTGAGGCGGTGTGTGTGTATGTGCGCGCGTGTGTGTGTGTGTGTGTGGGGAGAGGGGGGTCATTGTGCCAGCTATGACATCACAGCACAGTCACTACTTCTTTGAAACAGGCACATCATTTGAAAATGCCATGGTACAATCTAGGATGCCTTGTGTGTGTGTGTGTGTGTGTGTGTGTGTGTGTGTGTGTGTGTGTGTGTGTGTGTGTGTGTGTGTGTGTGTGTGTGTGCGTGCGTGCGTGTGTGCGTGTGTGTGTGTGTGTGCGTGCGTGTGTGTGCGTGCGTGCATGCGCGTGCGTGTGTGCGTGCGTGCGTGCGTGCGTGCGTGTGTGCGTGTGCGCGTGCATGTGCGTGCGTGTGCGTGCGCGTGCGTGTGCGTGCGTGTGTGTGTGCGCGTGTGTGTGTGTGTGCGTGTGTGTGTGTGTGTGCGTGTGTGTGACCTTTTACATTACATTAGTGTGTGCGTGTGTCTGGGTGGGTACACACGGGGTGAGATGACGGTACTGGTCCGTAAAGTCACTTTCCAATCGTCCGCCCTTCAGCAGAGTTACACCTAGTCTTGGTGAACTACTCCAATAAAATGTATTTATTGGACCTCAGAGTCTTTATGCTATTTTCTATGAACTCTTTTAACAGGGTAGAATAACTCAGAATTCTACCGTCTAACGTGTGTGTTTGGTGTGTGTGTGTGTGTGTGTGTGTGTGTTTTTTGGTGTGTGTGTTTTGTGTGTGTGTGTGTGTGTGTCTTTCTGAACTCTTCTAGCAGGGTAGAATAACTCAGAATTCTACCGTCTAACGTGTGTGTTTGGTGTGTGTGTGTGTGTGTGTTTGGTGTGTGTGTTTTGTGTGTGTCTCTTTCTGAAGTCTTCTTACAGGGTAGAATAACTCAGAATTCTACCGTCTAACGTGTGTGTTTGGTGTTTGGTGTGTGTGTGTGTGTTTGGTGTGTGTGTTTTGTGTGTGTCTCTTTCTGAAGTCTTCTTACAGGGTGAATAACTCAGAATGTCTAACGTGTGTGTTTGGTGTGTGTGTGTTTGGTGTGTGTGTGTGTGTGTTTGGTGTGTGTGTGTGTGTGTGTTTGGTGTGTGTGTGTGTGTGTGTGTTTGGTGTGTGTGTGTGTGTGTTTGGTGTGTGTGTGTGTGTTTTTGGTGTGTGTGTGTGTGTTTGGTGTGTTTGTGTGTGTGTGTGTTTTTTGTGTGTGTCTCTTTCTGAAGTCGTAAAATAACTTATTTTTGTTGTTTTACGTTTAACGTCTAACGTGTGCTTGTAAGATATGAGAATAACTCATATTTCCAACTGAATATATTCTACCACGCCCATAAATCTGCTCCTTTCATTCCTTGTCCCCAACGCTCTAGGCGGCCAGTTTTGATATCCTTTAGCCGCACCCTCATCCTACTCCTCCTCTGTTCCTTGGGTAATGTGGAGGTAAACCCAGGCCCTGCATGTCCCCAGGCACCCTCATTTGTTGACTTCTGTGATCGAAAAAGCCTTGGTTTCGTGCATGTCAACATTAGAAGCCTCCTCCCTAAGTTTGTTTTACTCACTGCTTTAGCACACTCTGCCAACCCTGATGTCCTTGCCTTGTCTGAATCCTGGCTTAGGAAGGCCACCAAAAATTCGGAGATTTCCATACCCAGCTATAACACTTTCCGTCAAGATAGAACTGCCAAAAGGGGGAGGAGTTGCAATCTACTGCAGAGAGAGCCTGCAAAGTTCTGTCATACTTTCCAGATCTATGCCCAAACAGTTCGAACTTCTAATTTTAAAAATTAATCTCTCCAGAAATAAGTCTCTCACTGTTGCCGTCTGCTACCGACCCCCCTCAGCTCCCAGCAGTGCCTTGTGACACCATCTGTGAATTGATCGCCCCCCATCTAGCTTCAGAGTTGGTTCTGTTAGGTGACCTAAACTGGGATATGCTTAACACCCCGGCAGTCCAACAATCTAAGCTAAATGCCCTCAATCTCACACAAATCATCAAGGAACCCACCAGGTGCAACTGTAAATCCATAAACATGGGCACCCTAATAGACATTATCCTGACCAACTTGCCCTCCAAATACACCTCTGCTGTCTTCAATCAGGATCTCAGCGATCACTGCCTCATTGCCTGTATCCGCTACGGGTCCGCGGTCAAACGACCACCCCTCATCACTGTTAAACGCTCCCTAAAACACTTCTGCGAGCAGGCCTTTCTAATCGACCTGGCCCGGGTATCTTGGCAGGATATTGACCTCATCCCGTCAGTTGAGGATACCTGGTCATTCTTTAAAAGTAACTTCCTCACCATCTTAGACAAGCATGCTCCGTTCAAAAAAATGCAGAACTAAGAACAGATATAGCCCTTGGTTCACTCCAGACCTGACTGCCCTCAACCAGCACAAAAACATCCTGTGGCGGACTGCAATAGCATCGAATAGTCCACACGATATGCAACTGTTCAGGGAAGGCAGGAACCAATACACGCAGTCAGTCAGGAAAGCAAAGGCCAGCTTTTTCAAGCAGAAATTTGCATCCTGTAGCTCTAATTCCAAAAAGTTCTGGGACACTGTAAAGTCCACGAAGAACAAGAGCACCTCCTCCCAGCTGCCCACTGCACTGAGGCTAGGAACACGGTCACCTCCTCCCAGCTGCCCACTGCACTGAGGCTAGGAACACGGTCACCTCCTCCCAGCTGCTCACTGCACTGAGGCTAGGTAACACGGTCACCTCCTCCCAGCTGCCCACTGCACTGAGGCAAGGTAACACGGTCACCTCCTCCCAGCTGCTCACTGCACTGAGGCTAGGTAACACGGTCACCTCCTCCCAGCTGCTCACTGCACTGAGGCTAGGTAACACGGTCACCTCCTCCCAGCTGCTCACTGCACTGAGGCTAGGTAACACGGTCACCTCCTCCCAGCTGCCCACTGCACTGAGGCTAGGTAACACGGTCACCTCCTCCCAGCTGCTCACTGCACTGAGGCTAGGTAACACGGTCACCTCCTCCCAGCTGCCCACTGCACTGAGGCAAGGTAACACGGTCACCACCGATAAATCAGTGATAATCAAAAACTTCAACAAGCATTTCTCAACGGCTGGCTATGCCTTCCTCCTGGCTACTCCAACCTCGGCCAACAGCTCCGCCCCCCCCCCGCAGCTACTCGCCCACGCCTCCCCAGCTTCTCCTTTACCCAAATCCAGATAGCAGATGTTCTGAAAGAGCTGCAAAACCTGGACCCATTCAAATCAGCTGGGCTTGACAATCTGGACCCTCTATTTCTGAAACGGTCCGCCGCCATTGTCGCAACCCCTATTACCAGCCTGTTCAACCTTTCCTTCGTATCATCTGAGATCCCCAAGGATTGGAAAGCTGCCGCGGTCATCCCCCTCTTCAAAGGGGGAGACACCCTGGACCCAAACTGTTACAGACCTATATCCATCCTGCCCTGCCTATCTAAGGTCTTCGAAAGCCAAGTCAACAAACGGATCACTGTCCATCTCGAATCCCACCGTACCTTCTCCTCTGTGCAATCCGGTTTCTGAGCCGGTCACGGGTGCACCTCAGCCACGTTCAAGGTACTAAACGATATCATAACCGCCATTGATAAAAGACAGTACTGTGCAGCCGTCTTCATCGACCTGGCCAAGGCTTTCAACCCTGTCAATCACCATATTCTTATCGGCAGACTCATTAGCCTCGGTTTTTCTAATGACTGCTTTGCCTGGTTCACCAACTACTTTGCAGACAGAGTTCAGTGTGTCAAATCGGAGGGCATGTTGTCCGGTCCTCTGGCAGTCTCTATGGGGGTGCCACAGGGTTCAATTCTCGGGACGACTCTTTTCTCTGTATACATCAATGATGTTGCTCTTGCTGCTGGCGATTCCCTGATCCACCTCTACGCAGACGACACCATTCTGTATACTTCTGGCCCTTCCTTGGACACTGTGCTATCTAACCTCCAAACGAGCTTCAATGCCATACAACATTCCTTCCGTGGCCTCCAACTGCTCTTAAACGCTAGTAAAACCAAATGCATGCTTTTCAACCGTTCGCTGCCTGCACCCGCATGCCCGACTAGCATCACCACCCTGGATGGTTCCGACCTAGAATATGTGGACATCTATAAGTACCTAGGTGTCTGGCTAGACTGCAAACTCTCCTTCCAGACTCATATCAAACATCTCTAATCCAAAATCAAATCTAGAGTCGGCTTTCTATTTCACAACAAAGCCTCCTTCACTCACGCCGCCAAACTTACCCTAGTAAAACTGACTATCCTACCGATCCTCGACTTCGGCGATGTCATCTACAAAATAGCTTCCAATACTCTACTCAGCAAACTGGATGCAGTTTATCACAGTGCCATCCGTTTTGTTACTAAAGCACCTTATACCACCCACCACTGCGACCTGTATGCTCTAGTCGGCTGGCCCTCGCTACATATTCGCTGCCAGACCCACTGGCTCCAGGTCATCTACAAGTCCATGCTAGGTAAAGCTCCGCCTTATCTCAGTTCACTGGTCACGATGGCAACACCCACCCGTAGCACACGCTCCAGCAGGTGTATCTCACTGATCATCCCCAAAGCCAACACCTCATTTGGCCGCCTTTCGTTCCAGTTCTCTGCTGCCTGCGACTGGAACGAATTGCAAAAATCTCTGAAGTTGGAGACTTTTATCTCCCTCACCAACTTTAAACATCTGCTATCTGAGCAGCTAACCGATCGCTGCAGCTGTACATAGTCCATCTGTAAATAGCCCACCCAATTTACCTACCTCATCCCCATACTGTTTTTATTTTATTTACTTTTCTACCAGCCACTTATCAGCCCTGTTTACATGTATATCCTGCTACCAGTCACTTATCAGCCCTATTAACATGATGATGATACAGGACATCACCAGTATGTGTCTGATGTTGATGATGTAACGATACAGGACATCACCAGTATGTGTCTGATGTTGATGATGTCTCTGTCATGTTCTGTGTATTGTAGACTAGGCTGGTGTCTCCGCAGAGTAACCAATACACACACACAAACACACACACACACACACACACACACACACACACACACACACACACACACACACACACACACACACATACACACACACACACACACACACATACACACACACACACACACACACACACACAGACAAACACACACACACACATCTCTCTGCAGACAGTACCAATACACACACATACACACACACACACACACACACACACACACACACACACGCGCACACACACACAGACAAACACACACACACACACACGTCTCTCAGCAGACAGTACCAATACACACACACACACACACACGTCTCTCCGCAGACAGTACCAATACACACACACACAGACACACACACACACACACACACGTCTCTCCGCAGACAGTACCAATACACACACACACAGACACACACACACAAACACACACGTCTCTCCGCAGACAGTACCAATACACACACACACAGACACGCACACACACACGTCTCTCCGCAGACAGTATAATATGCTTTTCATCACTGGCCGACGGCTGATAGAGACACGAGTCTTTGTGGTTCTGACAGATGGAATGTAACCAGGGGCGCATACCATACCCTATTCCCTATGTAGTGCACTGTCCCAAATGGAACCCTATTCCCTATGTAGTGCACTATCCCAAATGGAACCCTCTTCCCTAGGTAGTGCACTATCCCAAATGGAGCCCTCTTCCCTAGGTAGTGCACTATCCCAAATGGAACCCTCTTCCCTAGGTAGTGCACTATCCCAAATGGAACCCTATTCCCTAGGTAGTGTACTATCCCAAATGGAACCCTATACCCTAGGTAGTGCACTATCCCAAATGGAACCCTATTCCCTAGGTAGTGCACTATCCCAAATGGAACCCTATTCCCTAGGTAGTGTATCCCAAATGGAACCCTCCCAAATGGAACCCTATTCCCTAGGTAGTGTACTATCCCAACTGGAACCCTATTCCCTATGTAGTGCACTATCCCAAATGGAACCCTATTCCCTAGGTAGTGCACTATCCCAAATGGAACCCTATTCCCTATGTAGTGCACTATCCCAAATCGAACCCTATTCCCTAGGTAGTGTACTATCCCAAATGGAACCCTATGGGTGCATTACCACCCATAGGGCTCTGGTCAAAGAAGGGCACTGTATAGGGGACAGGGTGTCATTTGGGATTAAGGATTAATTTAGAGCTTAATATGTAGTAGTATGAATATCTGGTAAATAATTCATTAATAATGAACCTACAGATGCTGATTACTGTTTGACTCGTGAGCTCAACTCAAAGCTGTCAAACCTTGAGATTAAGAGGTCTCTTGTTACAGAACATTGTGTATGTCTCTGTGTGTACGTGTGTGGGTTTCTGTCTGTCTGTCTGTCTGTCTGTCTGTCTGTCTGTCTGTCTGTCTGTCTGTCTGTCTGTCTGTCTGTCTGTCTGTCTGTCTGTCTGTCTGTCTGTCTGTCTGTCTGTCTGTCTGTCTGTCTGTCTGTCTGTCTGTCTGTCTGTTTGTCTGTCTGTGAATGTAGAGTGCAGAGACTACAGTAGTGGTACAACTCTGGACCAAAGTGCCAACAAAGAGATCACCTTACATGATGGCTATTGAAGAAAGCTGTGGCAAAGAAACTGTACAGGCTGATCAAACCACAAAGATGAAGTGGCAAAGACACAGACCTCTCTCTCTCTCTCTCTCTCTCTCTCTGTCTCTCTCTCTGTCTCTCTCTCTCTCTCTCTCTCTGTCTCTGTCTCTCTGTCTGTCTGTCTGTCTGTCTGTCTGTCTGCGTGAGTGTGTGTGTGTGTGAGAGATGGTATCTGATTCTGTTCAGTTGCAGTCATCTCCGGGTTGAGGCTGAGGTTGAGGTTGAGATTGAGGCTGAGGTTGAGATTGAGGTTGAGGCTGAGGTTGAGTCTGGGGCTGAGGTTGAGTCTGGGGCTGAGGCTGAGGTTGAATTTGAGCATGAAGCTGAGGTTGGGGTTGAGATTGAGGCTGTGACTTAGGCTAGGGGTTGAGGATAAGGATGAGGCTGAGGTTGGGGCTAAGATTGCGGTTGAGCCTAGACTGGTAGTCTCCTTCTCTGATGCTAGACTTGTGGTAGTCTCCTTCTCTGAGGCTAGACTTGTGGTAGTCTCCTTCTCTGAGGCTAGACTTGTGGTAGTCTCCATCTCCGAGGCTAGACTTGTGGTAGTCTCCATCTCTGAGGCTAGACTTGTGGTAGTCTCCATCTCTGAGGCTAGACTTGTGGTAGTCTCCATCTCCGAGGCTAGACTTGTGGTAGTCTCCATCTCTGAGGCTAGACTTGTGGTAGTCTCCATCTCCGAGGCTAGACTTGTGGTAGTCTCCATCTCCGAGGCTAGAATTTGTGGTAGTCTCCTTCTCTAATTCATGGACTCAGACAGCAGACAACACACCTAAACTCTTAGAAAAAAGTGTTCTACCAAGAACATGAAAGGGTTCTCAGCCAAAGAAACTTTGTAATCATATTTTCCAAAAGTGTACGGCTGATTCCATTACGAACAAGTCTTGTCACAGTGGTGGTCAGGACGGTTGAGATCCTTTTTTCATTGAGGTCTGGATTCCCCTGAATATAGGGGTGAGGATGGAGGGAGGGAGGGAAAATAGAGAATGTTAAATAGAGACAGAGCGAGAGAGAAAGAGAATGGGAGAAAGAGACAGGGTTGGGTTGGGCCCGGCCCTAACAGAGCCGTATTGTGAAGTCAAATTCTTCCCGAAGTCAGGCAGGAGTCAAGCCAATAACTGTTCTGTATGGCTGAATTAATGAATGAATCATCCCCATTGTCATGGGATGCCAAGCCTGCCTACTCTACCATACCATACCCTATCCTATCCTACCTTACCTTACCTTATCTTACCTTACCTTACCTTACCTTACCTCTTACCTTATCCTTATCTTATCTTACCTTACCTTATCCCTTACCTTACCTTACCTTACCTTACCTTACCTTACCTTACCTTACCTTACCTTACCTCTTACCTTATCTTATCTTATCTTATCTTATCTTGCCTTACCTTACCTTACCTTATCTTACCTTACCTTACCTTACCTTATCTTATCTTATCTTATCTTATCCTTATCTTACCTTACCTTACCTTACCTTACCTTACCTTACCTTACCTTACCTTATCTTACCTTACCTTATCCTTATCTTACCTTACCTTATCTTACCTTACCTTACCTTACCTTACCTTACCTTACCTTATCTTATCTTATCTTACCTTACCTTATCTTATCTTACCTTACCTTACCTTACCTTATCTTATCTTATCTTACCTTACCTTACCTTATCTTATTTTTATCTTACCTTACCTTATCTTATCTTACCTTATCTTATCTTACCTTATCTTATCTTACCTTATATTATCTTACCTTGGCTTAGCTTAGCTTAGCTTACCTTACCTTACCATACTCAACACATCCCTACTCTACCCTATCCTATCCCACGTTACCTTACCTTACCTTACCTTACCTTACCTTACCATACCATACTCAACCCATCCGTACTCTACCCTATCCTATCCTACATTACCTTACCTTACCTTACCTTACCTTACCTTACCTTACCTTACCTTACTCAACCCAACCCTATTCTACCCTATCCTACCTTACCTTACATCACATTACCTTACCATACTCAACCCAACCCTCCTTCCCTTCCCCCTATTCCTTCCCTTCCTACCTTACCTTCCCTTCCTTACCCCCTTCCCTTCCCTTACCTTCCCTTCCTTCCTTTCCTTCCCTTCCCTTACCTTCCCTTCCCCTTACCCCTTACCTTACCCTACCATACAACCCAACCCTATTCTACCCTATCCTACCTTACCTTACATTACATTACCTTACCATACTCAACCCAACCCAACCCAACCCTACTCTACACTATCCTATCCCTTCCTTCCCTTCCCTTCCCTTCCCTTCCCTTCCCCCTTCCCTTCCCTTCCCTTCCCCTTCCCTTCCCCCTTCCCTTCCCTTCCCTTCCCTTCCCTTCCCTTCCCTTTCCCTTCCCTTCCCCCTTCCCTTCCCTTCCCTTCCCTTCCCTTCCCTTCCCTTCCCTTCCCTTACCTTACCTTACCTTACCTTACATTACCTTACCATACTCAACCCTACCCTACTCTACCTTATCCTATCCTAACTTACCTTACCGTACCCTATACTACCCTACCCTTCCCTACCCCGGGATGGGATTAGGACATGGAGAAGAATAGACAGCAGCCTTTAGTTAGCTAGCTTCCCATTCACAATGAATGAACCAGGCGGTAATGGACAGAGCCGTCATTTAGGACACATAATGGTTAGCTTCTCATTTGGAATGAGCAGGGTTAGCCGGGTCATAGAGGCTGGAGGGAGAGAGACAGGACAGAGCTAGACAGGACATAGAGGCTGGAGGGAGAGAGAAAGGACAGAGCTAGACGGGACATAGAGGCTGGAGGGAGAGAGACAGGACCGAGCTAGACGGGACATAGAGGCTGGATGGAGAGAGACAGGGTAGAGCTAGACGGGACATAGAGGCTGGAAGGAAAGAGACAGGGCAGACCTAGATGGGACATAGAGGCTGGAGGGAGGGAGACAGGACAGAGCTAGACGGGACATAGAGGCTGGAGGGAGAGAGACAGGACAGAGCTAGACGGGACATAGAGGCTGGAGGGAGAGAGACAGGACAGAGCTAGACGGGACATAGAGGCTGGAGGGAGAGAGACAGGAGAGCTAGACGGGACATAGAGGCTGGAGGGAGAGAGACAGGACAGAGCTAGACGGGACATAGAGGCTGGAGGGAGAGAGACAGGGCAGAGCTAGAGGGGACATAGAGAATGGAGGGAGAGAGACAGGGCAGAGCTAGATGGGACATAGAGGCTGGAGGGAGAGAGACAGGACAGAGCTAGACGGGACATAGAGGCTGGAGGGAGAGAGACAGGGTAGAGCTAGACGGGACATAGAGGCTGGAGGGAGAGAGACAGGGTAAAGCTAGCTGGGACATAGAGGCTGGAGGGAGAGAGACAGGGTAGGGCAGCTAGCTGGGTGGTGGAGGCTGGAAGGAGAGAGACAGGGCAGGTCTAGATGGGACATGGAGGCTGGAGGGAGGGAGACAGGACAGGTCTAGCTGGGTGGTGGAGGCTGGAGGGAGAGAGACAGGACAGAGCTAGCTGGGTGGTGGAGGCTTCAGGGAGAGAGACAGGGCAGAGTCTAGCTGGGTGGTAGAGGCTGGAGGGAGACAGACAGGGCAGGGCTAGCTGGGTGGTGGAGGCTGGAGGGAGAGAGACAGGGCAGGTCTAGCTGGGTGGTGGAGGCTGGAGGGAGACAGACAGGGCAGGCTAGCTGGGTGGTAGAGGCTGGAGGGAGACAGACAGGGCAGGTCTAGCTGGGACATGGAGCCTGGAGGGAGACAGACAGGGCAGGTCTAGATGGGACATGGAGGCTGGAGGGAGAGAGACAGGGTAGGTCTAGCTGGGTGGTGGAGCCTGGAGGGAGAGAGACAGGGCAGGCTAGCTGGGTGGTGGAGGCTGGAGGGAGAGAGACAGGGCAGGTCTAGCTGGGTGGTGGAGCCTGGAGGGAGACAGACAGGGCAGGTCTAGCTGGGTGGTAGAGGCTGGAGGGAGACAGACAGGGCAGGCTAGCTGGGTGGTGGAGCCTGGAGGGAGAGAGACAGGGCAGGTCTAGCTGGGTGGTGGAGGCTGGAGGGAGACAGACAGGGCAGGCTAGCTGGGACATAGAGGCTGGAGGCATAGAGGCTTCAGGGAGACAGACAGGGCAGGTCTAGCTGGGTGGTGGAGGCTTCAGGGAGACAGACAGGGCAGGTCTAGCTGGGTGGTGGAGGCTTCAGGGAGAGAGACAGGGCAGGTCTAGCTGGGTTGGAGGCTTCAGGGAGTGAGACAGGGACATACTATAATGTATAACAGTTAGCCAGGTTTTAGAGACAGGACAGGACAGGACAGGACAGGTTAGGGTAATATAATGTATTTTAGTTTGCCAGGTGAAAGAGACAGGACAGGACAGGATAATATAATGTATTTTAGTTAGCCAGGTGATAGAGACAGGACAGGACAGGACAGGACAGGACAGGACATGATAATATAATGTATTTTAGTTTGCCAGGTGATAGAGACAGGACAGGACAGGACAGGACAGGTTAGGATAATATAATGTATTTTAGTTAGCCAGGTGATAGAGACAGGACAGGACAGGACAGGTTACGATAATATAATGTATTTTAGTTAGCCAGGTGATAGAGACAGGACAGGACAGGACAGGACAGGTTAGGATAATATAATGTATTTTAGTTAGCCAGGTGATAGAGACAGGACAGGACAGGACAGGTTAGGATAATATAATGTATTTTAGTTAGCCAGGGGATAGAGACAGGACAGGACAGGACAGGTTAGGATAATATAATGTATTTTAGTTAGCCAGGGGATAGAGACAGGACAGGACAGGACAGGTTAGGATAATATAATGTATTTTAGTTAGCCAGGGGATAGAGACAGGACAGGACAGGTTAGGATAATATAATGTATTTTAGTTAGCCAGGGGATAGAGACAGGACAGGACAGGACAGGACAGGTTAGGATAATATAATGTATTTTAGTTAGCCAGGGGATAGAGACAGGACAGGACAGGTAATAGTATTTTAGTTAGCAGGGGACAGGACAGGACAGGTTAGATAATATAATGTATTTTAGTTAGCCAGGGGATAGAGACAGGACAGGACAGGATAATATAATGTATTTTAGTTAGCCAGGGGATAGAGACAGGACAGGACAGGACAGGTTAGGACAGGACAGGATAATATAATGTATTTTAGTTAGCCAGGTGATAGAGACAGGTTAGGACAGGACAGGTTAGGATAATATAATGTCTTTTAGTTAGCCAGGTGATAGAGACAGGACAGGACAGGTTAGGACAGGACAGGATGATATAATGTATTTTAGTTAGCCAGGTGATAGAGACAGGTTAGGACAGGACAGGATAATATAATGTATTTTAGTTAGCCAGGGGATAGAGACAGGACAGGACAGGACAGGATAATATAATGTATTTTAGTTAGCCAGGGGATAGAGACAGGACAGGACAGGACAGGATAATATAATGTATTTTAGTTAGCCAGGGGATAGAGACAGGTTAGGACAGGACAGGATAATATAATGTATTTTAGTTAGCCAGGGGATAGAGACAGGACAGGACAGGACAAGACAGATGTCGTTACTAAATCCTGTTCTGCCTGCAGCCTCCTTACAGCTTTCTCTTTTCCATTCACACCCTCTCCTCCATCACACTCCCGTCCTCCTGTCTGTGTCTGCACCTCCAGCAACCCCCCCCCTTCTCTTTCCCTCCCCGTTACCCAGAGAGCTTTGTGGTAGGTCCCCGAGTTCAGGCAATATTGGGTTGCACCTCTTAAAACATGTCAAACTCTCTCTCTCTCTCTGTGTGGTGAGAAATAAAGAATGGAAAAATTATGAAATTAATCATTTCACAAAGGTTTTTCTTTATGTTTTTCACATACTAGCTGTTTAAAGGAGGAGAGAAAGAGGGGGGATGGAAAGAGAATGAAATTTAGAGAGAGACAGGGAGGGATGGAGGGATGGAGGGAGGGAGGGAGGGAGGGAGGGAGGGAGGGAGGGAGGGAGGGAGGGAGGGAGGGAGGGAGGGAGGGAGGGAGGGAGGGAGGGACAGACAGAGAGACAGAGAGACAGAGAGAGAGAGAGAGAGAGACAGAGAGAGAGACAGAGAGACAGAGAGAGAGACAGAGACAGAGACAGAGACAGAGACAGAGAGACAGAGACAGAGAGAGAGAGAGAGAGAGAGAGAGAGACAGAGAGAGACAGAGAGAGAGAGGTCTGTGCCTTTGCCACTTCATCTTTGTGGTTTGATCAGCCTGTACAGTTTCTTTGCCACAGCTTTCTTCAATAGCCATCATGTAAGGTGATCTCTTTGTTGGCACTTTGGTCCAGAGTTGTACCACTACTGTAGTCTCTGCACTCTACATTCATAGACAGACAGACAGACAGACAGACAGACAGACAGACAGACAGACAGACAGACAGACAGACAGACAGACAGACAGACAGACAGACAGACAGACAGACAGACAGACAGACAGACAGACAGACAGACAGACAGACAGACAGACAGACAGACAGACAGACACAGACAGACAGACAGACAGACAGACAGACAGACAGACAGACAGACAGACAGACAGACAGACAGACAGACAGACAGACAGACAGACAGACAGACATCGTTAGGGCCACAGAAGTCTGTGGAGTAGCCAATGGAACCATGTCTAGTACTGTTTATCCCGATATGATTGGCTTGTGTCTTTGCTTAGTTACGTTCTGATTTTTGCTCAGCTTGTTATATGATGTAACCCTGGATAAAAGTCCAGGTCTAATCAGCCATGTTCTTATCGTCATTCAGACACAACAGGGCTTGTCTATTTTACTGCTGAATCATAGATCCAAATATAACGCAGAATGTGGGTTTTTTCTTCCGTTGGTCTCACGAGAAAGTTTGGTAAGACAGACCTCAGCTGATCCGGTCAGCTCCATTTTTAGAATGTTGTCTAGACTAGAAGTCCTTTACGCATGGGAATGACCCAAAACCCCCACGGGCACAGAACTCACAACTGTCTAGATTTCAAGCCAGTAGCTAAGTACCCTCCCAAACCTTGACGCAGACGTTGTGTCTGTGTGTGTAAACAGGTGAGGGTTTTGCCCCTTTGAATCCCCAGCCAAGCATCTTATTCAGAACTTAAAGTCTGTTACACATTTAACACAAACTACTCAAACTCTACGTTGTGTTCTACACAAGTTCTACATACCTTTGTTTGGCAAAAAAATGTTGGAATATCTCTATATATCTCTGTGTATCTCTATATATCTCTCTATATCTCTGTATATCTCTGTATATATCTCTATATGTCTCTGTATATCGCTATATATCTGTATATATCTCTGTATATCGCTGTATATCTCTATATTTCTCCGTATATCTCTATATATCTCTATATATCTCTATACATCTCTGTATATCTCTATATGTCTCTATATATCTCTGTATATCTCTATATATCTCTGTGTATCTCTGTATATCTCTATATATCTCTGTATATCTCTGTATATCTCTATATATCTCTATATATCTCTATATATCTTTGTTTATCTCTGTATATCTCTGTGTATCTCTGTATATCTCTGTGTATCTCTGTATATCTCTTTATATCTCTGTGAATCTCTGTATATCTCTGTGTATCTCTATATATCTCTGTATATCTCTATATATCTCTATATATCTCTGTGTATTTCTGTATATCGCTTTATATCTCTATATATCTCTGTATAACTCTGTATATCTCTATATATCTCTGTGTATCTCTGTATATCTCTATATATCTCTGTATATCTCGGTGTATCTCTATATATCTCGATATATCTCTATATATCTCTATATATGTCTATGTAGCTCTCTATATCTCTATATATCTCTGTATATCTCTATATATCTATATATATCTCTGTATATCTCTGTGTATCTCTGTATATCTCTATGTATCTCTATATATCTCTATATATCTCAATATATCTCTGTATATCTCTATATATCTCTATATCTCTCTGTGTCTCTATATATCTCTGTGTATCTCTGTATATCTCTATGCATCTCTATATATCTCTGTATATCTCTATATATATTTCTATATATCTCTGTATATCTCTATATATCTCTGTATATATCTATATATCTTTGTATATCTCTATATATCTCTATACATCTCTATATATCTCCATATATATCTATACATCTCTATATATCTCTGAATATCTCTATATGTCTCTATATATCTCTATATATCTCTGTGTATCTCTGTATATCTCTATATATCTCTATATATCTCTGTGTATCTCTGTGTATCTCTATATATCTCTATATATCTCTATATATCTCTATATATCTCTATGTATCTCTGTGTATCTCTGTGTATCTCTATATATCTCTATATATCTCTGTATATCTCTGTATATCTCTATATATCTCTATATCTCTATGTGTATCTCTATATATCTCTGTGTATCTGTGTATATCTCTATGTATCTCTATATATCTCTATATACCTCTATACATCTCTATATATCTCTGTATATCTCTATATATCTCTATACATCTCTATATATCTCTATACATCTCTATAAATCTCTGTATATCTCTATATACCTCTGTGTATCTCTGTGTATCTCTATATATCTCTATATATCTCTGTATATCTCTATATATATTTCTATATATCTCTGTATATCTCTATATATCTCTGTATATATCTATATATCTTTGTATATCTCTATATATCTCTATACATCTCTATATATCTCCATATATATCTATACATCTCTATATATCTCTGAATATCTCTATATGTCTCTATATATCTCTATATATCTCTGTGTATCTCTGTGTATCTCTATATCTCTATATATCTCTGTATATCTCTATATATCTCTGTATATCTCTATATATCTCTGTGTATCTCTATATATCTCTGTGTATCTCTGTGTCTCTATATATCTCCATATATCTCTGTATATCTCTATATATCTCTGTATATCTCTGTGTTTCTCTGTAAATCTCTGTGGATCTCTGTATATCTCTGTGTATCTCTGTATATCTCTGTATATCTCTATATATCTCTATATCTCTCTGTGTATCTCTATATATCTCTATATATCTTTGTTTATCTCTGTATATCTCTGTGTATCTCTGTATCTCTCTGTGTATCTCTGTATATCTCTGTATATCTCTATATATCTCTGTATATCTCTGTGTATCTCTATATATCTCTATACATCTCTGTATATCTCTGTGTATCTCTATATATATCTATATGTCTCTGTATATCTCTATATATCTCTATATATCTCTGTATATCTCTGTATATCTCTATATATCTCTATATATCTCTTTGTTTCTCTATATATCTCTATATATCTCTGTATATCTCTATATGTCTCTATATATCTCTGTGTATATCTGTATATCTCTATATATCTCTGTATATCTCTGTATATCTCTATATATCTCTGTATATCTCTATATATATCTATATATCTCTTTATATCTCTGTATATCTCTATATGTCTCTATATATCTCTGTATATCTCTATATGTCTCTATATATCTCTGTGTATCTCTGTATATCTCTATATATCTCTGTGTATCTCTGTGTATCTCTGTGTATCTCTGTATATCTCTGTATATCTCTGTATATCTCTATATATCTCTATATATCTCTATATATCTCTGTGTACTCTGTATATCTGTATATCTCTATACATCTCTATATATCTCTGTGTATCTCTGTGTATCTCTATACATCTCTGTATATCTCTGTATATCTCTATATATCTCTATATCTCTCTGTGTATCTCTATATATCTCTGTGTATCTCTGTATATCTCTATATATCTCTATATATCTCTGTATATCTCTATATATCTCTATATATCTCTGTGTATCTCTGTATATCTCTGTGTATCTCTGTATATCTCTATGTATCTCTATATATCTCTATATATCTCTATATATCTCTGTAAATCTCTATATATCTCTATATCTCTCTGTGTATCTCTATATATCTCTGTGTATCTCTGTATATCTCTATGCATCTCTATATATCTCTATATATCTCTGTATATCTCTATATATCTCTGTGTGTCTCTATATATCTCTGTATATCTCTGTATATCTCTATATATCTCTGTATATCTCTGTGTATCTCTGTAAATCTCTGTGGATCTCTGTGTATCTCTATATATCTCTATATATCTCTATATCTCTCTCTGTATCTCTGTATATCTCTATATATCTCTGTATATCTCTGTATATCTCTATATATCTCTATATATCTCTACATATCTCTATGTATCTCTGTATATCTCTATACATCTCTATATATCTCTGTATATCTCAGGTGTACTACACCTGTTGTATTCAGCATTTCTCTGTAAGGTCTACTACTCCTGTTGTATTCAGCATTTCACTGTAAGGTCTACTACACCTGTTGTATTCAGCATTTCACTGTAAGGTCTACTACACCTGTTGTATTCATCATTTCACTGTGAGGTCTACTACACCTGTTGTATTCGGCATTTCACTGTAAGGTCTACTACACCTGTTGTATTCAGCATTTCACTGTAAGGTCTACTACACCTGTTGTATTCAGCATTTCACTGTAAGGTCTACTACACCTGTTGTATTCAGCATTTCACTGTGAGGTCTACTACACCTGTTGTATTCAGCATTTCACTGTGGACCAATGCGCAGCGTGGTAAGTGTTCATATTGTATTTTATTAGAACATAAACACTAAACAAAATAACAAAGAGAGTGAAACAAAAAACGAAATAGTCCTGTAAGCAACACAAAACAGAAAATAACTACCTACAACCCATAGTGGGAAAACAGACTGCCTAAGTATGATTCTCAATCAGAGACAACGATTGACAGCTGCCTCTGATTGGGAACCATACAAGGCCAAACACCTAGACATATAACACACAGAACAAAACATCGAATGGCCACCCCAACTCACGCCCTGACCAAACTAAAACAGAGACATAAAAAAGGGAACTAAGGTCGGGACGTGACTGCTAGGCTACCTGTGGGACCCACAGAGATACGAATCCAACGCAGTCAACGATGTCATCCTCTGCCTCCTATGATGTCATCCTCTCCTATGATGTCATCTCTCTAGTGTTCTGGAGAAGAGATTGTCTATAGGGCTCTGGTCTAAAGTAGTACACTATATATAGGGAATAGGGTGCCAGAAGGCTCTGGTCTAACGTAGTAAAACGTAAAATGTCTCTATTGTAGTGTTTTATAGGAAGATTCTCTCCTGTAGGCTCTATCTCTCAGGCTCTCTCCTGTAGCCTCTCTCCTGTAGCATCTCTCTTGTAGCCTCTCTCTCTCAGCCTCTTTCAGCCTCTCTCTTGTAGCCTCTCTCTCTCAGCCTCATTCAGCCTCTCTCCTGGAGCCTCTCTCTTGTTGTCTCTCTCTTGAAGCCTCTATCTCTCAGCCTCTTTCAGCCTCTCTCCTGGAGCCTCTCTCCTGCAGCATCTCTCTTGTAGCCTCTCTCTCTCAGCCTCTTCAGCCTTTCTCCTGGAGCCTCTCTCTTGTAGACATACTAATTGTTCACAACATTGTTATACGTGTTACCAAGAAAAGACTAATGAACAGATTTGTGGCAGTATTGAATATCCACCTATTTTTACACTCGTCACATCAGCGGCATACATAAACCGAGAATATGGGTCAGATAATGTATACACACACACACACGCACATGCACACGCACACACACGCACACACGCACACACACACACACACACACACACACACACACACACACACACACACACACACACACACACACACACACACACACACACACACACACACACACACACACACACACACACACACACACACACACACACACACACACTGTGTTTAAACCACAAAGGACCTCATTCAAGGGTGTCAAAGTCACATTTGGGTTTTTGTTGAAGAACACATTGTCCTAACCGCAGTGGTTGGAAAAAGTACCCAGTTGTCACACTTGAGTAACAGGAAAGACAAATGACTAGAAAATGACTCAAGTAAAAGTGAAAGACACCCAGTAAAATACTATTTGAGTAAAAGTCCAAAAGTATTTGGTTTTAAATATACTAACTGTATCAAAAGTAAAAGTTTAAACCATTTCAAATTCATGATATTAGGCAAAACAGACAGGACCATTGTTTTTAAAAGATTTTAAATGTATGGTGCACTCAGGGTACACTCAAACATCATTTACATATAGCCAGGGGAACACTCAAGGGGAACATTAAAACATCATTTACATATAGCCAGGGGAACACTCCAACACTCAAAAATCATTTACAGATAGCCAGGGGAACACTCCAACACTCAGACATCATTTACATATAGCCAGGGGAACACTCCAACACTCAGACATCATTTACAGATAGCCAGGGAACACTCAAAGACTCAGACATCATTTATATATAGCCAGGGGAACACTCCAACACTCAGACAAAATTTACAGATAGCCAGGGGAACACTCCAACACTCAGACATCATTACAGATAGCCAGGGGAACACTCCAACACTCAGACATCATTTACAGATAGACAGGGGAACACTCCAACACTCAGACATCATTACAGATAGCCAGGGAACACTCCAACACTCAAACATCATTTACATATAGCCAGGGGAACACTCAAACATCATTTACATATAGCCAGGGGAACACTCAGATATCATTTACATATAGCCAGGGGAACACTCAGACATCATTTACATATAGCCAGGGAGCACTCCAACACCCAGACATCATTTACATATAGCCAGGGGAACACTCCAACACTCAGACATCATTTACATATAGCCAGGGGAACACTCCAACACTCAGAAATCATTTACATATAGCCAGGGGAACACTCAGATATCATTACAGATAGCCAGGGGAACACTCAGAAATCATTTTCAGATAGCTAGGGGAACACTCCAACACTCAGAAATCATTTTCAGATAGCTAGGGGAACACTCCAACACTCAAACATCATTTACATATAGCCAGGGGAACACTCAGACATCATTTACATAGAGCCAGGGGAACACTCAGACATCATTTACATATAGCCAGGGGAGCACTCCAACACTCAGACATCATTTACATATAGCCAGGGGAACACTCAGGCATCATTTACATATAGCCAGGGGAACACTCAGACATCATTTACAGATAGCCAGGGGAACACTCAGATATCATTACAGATAGCCAGGGGAACACTCAGAAATCATTTTCAGATAGCTAGGGAACACTCCAACACTCAGAAATCATTTACATATAGCCAGGGGAACACTCCAACACTCAGACATCATTTACATATAGCCAGGGGAACACTCAGACATCATTTACAGATAGCCAGGGGAACACTCAAACATCATTTACGGATAGCCAGGGGAACACTCCAACACTCAGACATCATTTACAGATAGCCAGGGGAACACTCAGAAATCATTTACAGATAGCCAGGGGAACACTCCAACACTCAGACATCATTACAGATAGCCAGGGGAACACTCCAACACTCAAACATCATTTACATATAGCCAGGGGAACACTCAAACATCATTTACATATAGCCAGGGGAACACTCAGATATCATTTACATATAGCCAGGGGAACACTCAGACATCATTTACATATAGCCAGGGGAGCACTCCAACACCCAGACATCATTTACATATAGCCAGGGAACACTCCAACACTCAGACATCATTTACATATAGCCAGGGGAACACTCCAACACTCAGAAATCATTTACATATAGCCAGGGGAACACTCAGATATCATTACAGATAGCCAGGGGAACACTCAGAAATCATTTTCAGATAGCTAGGGAACACTCCAACACTCAGAAATCATTTTCAGATAGCTAGGGAACACTCCAACACTCAAACATCATTTACATATAGCCAGGGAACACTCAGACATCATTTACATAGAGCCAGGGGAACACTCAGACATCATTTACATATAGCCAGGGGAGCACTCCAACACTCAGACATCATTTACATATAGCCAGGGGAACACTCAGGCATCATTTACATATAGCCAGGGGAACACTCAGACATCATTTACAGATAGCCAGGGGAACACTCAGATATCATTACAGATAGCCAGGGGAACACTCAGAAATCATTTTCAGATAGCTAGGGAACACTCCAACACTCAGAAATCATTTACATATAGCCAGGGGAACACTCCAACACTCAGACATCATTTACATATAGCCAGGGAACACTCAGACATCATTTACAGATAGCCAGGGGAACACTCAAACATCATTTACGGATAGCCAGGGGAACACTCCAACACTCAGACATCATTTACAGATAGCCAGGGGAACACTCAGAAATCATTTACAGATAGCCAGGGGAACACTCCAACACTCAGACATCATTTACAGATAGCCAGGGGAACACTCAAAAATCATTTACAGATAGCCAGGGAAACACTCCAACACTCAGACATCATTACAGATAGCCAGGGGAACACTCCAACACTCAGACATCATTTACAGATAGCCAGGGGAACACTCAAAAATCATTTACAGATAGCCAGGGGAACACTCCAACACTCAGACATCATTACAGATAGCCAGGGGAACACTCCAACACTCAGACATCATTTACAGATAGCCAGGGGAACACTCAAAATCATTTACAGATAGCCAGGGAAACACTACAACACTCAGACATCATTTACAGATAGCCAGGGGATCACTCCAACACTCAGACATCATTTACATATAGCCAGGGAACACTCCGACTTAATTTACATATAGCCAGGGGAACACTCAGAAATCATTTACAGATAGCCAGGGGAACACTCAGAAATCATTTACATATAGCCAGGGAACACTCAAACATCATTTACATATAACCAGGGGAACACTCAAACATCATTTACATATAGCCAGGGGAACACTCCAACACTCAAACATCATTTACATATAGCCAGGGGAACACTCAGAAATCATTTACAGATAGCCAGGGGAACACTCAGAAATCATTTACATATAGCCAGGGGAACACTCAAACATCATTTACATATAGCCAGGGGAACACTCCAACACTCAAACATCATTTACATATAGCCAGGGGAACACTCAAACATCATTTACATATAGCCAGGGGAGCACTCCAACACTCAGACATCATTTACATATAGCCAGGGGAACACTCCAACACTCAGAAATCATTTACATATAGCCAGGGAAACACTCAGATATCATTACAGATAGCCAGGGGAACACTCAGAAATCATTTTCAGATAGCTAGGGGAACACTCCAACACTCAGAAATCATTACAGATAGCCAGGGAACACTCCAACACTCAGACATCATTTACAGATAGCCAGGGGAACACTCAAAAATCATTTACAGATAGCCAGGGGAACACTCCAACACTCAGACATCATTACAGATAGCCAGGGGAACACTCCAACACTCAGACATCATTTACAGATAGCCAGGGAACACTCAAAAATCATTTACAGATAGCCAGGGAAACACTACAACACTCAGACATCATTTACAGATAGCCAGGGGATCACTCCAACACTCAGACATCATTTACATATAGCCAGGGAACACTCCGACTTAATTTACATATAGCCAGGGGAACACTCAGAAATCATTTACAGATAGCCAGGGGAACACTCAGAAATCATTTACATATAGCCAGGGGAACACTCAAACATCATTTACATATAACCAGGGGAACACTCAAACATCATTTACATATAGCCAGGGGAACACTCCAACACTCAAACATCATTTACATATAGCCAGGGGAACACTCAGAAATCATTTACAGATAGCCAGGGGAACACTCAGAAATCATTTACATATAGCCAGGGGAACACTCAAACATCATTTACATATAGCCAGGGGAACACTCCAACACTCAAACATCATTTACATATAGCCAGGGGAACACTCAAACATCATTTACATATAGCCAGGGAGCACTCCAACACTCAGACATCATTTACATATAGCCAGGGGAACACTCCAACACTCAGAAATCATTTACATATAGCCAGGGAAACACTCAGATATCATTACAGATAGCCAGGGAACACTCAGAAATCATTTTCAGATAGCTAGGGAACACTCCAACACTCAGAAATCATTTTCAGATAGCCAGGGAAACACTACAACACTCAGACATCATTTACAGATAGCCAGGGGAACACTCCGACTTAATTTACATATAGCCAGGGGAACACTCAGAAATCATTTACATATAGCCAGGGAACACTCAGAAATCATTTACAGATAGCCAGGGGAACACTCAGAAATCAATTACATATAGCCAGGGGAACACTCAAACATCATTTACATATAACCAGGGGAACACACAAACATCATTTACATATAGCCAGGGAACACTCCAACACTCAAACATAATTTACATATATCCAGGGAACACTCAGAAATCATTTACATATAGCCAGGGGAACACTCCAACACTCAGACATCATTTACATATAGCCAGGGGAACACTCCAACACTCAGACATCATTTACATATAGCCAGGGGAACACTCCGACTTAATTTACATATAGCCAGGGGAACACTCAGAAATCATTTACAGATAGCCAGGGGAACACTCAGAAATCATTTACATATAGCCAGGGGAACACTCAAACATCATTTACATATAACCAGGGAACACTCAAACATCATGTACATATAGCCAGGGGAACACTCCAACACTCAAACATCATTTACATATAGCCAGGGGAACACTCAGAAATCATTTACAGATAGCCAGGGGAACACTCAGAAATCATTTACATATAGCCAGGGGAACACTCAAACATCATTTACATATAGCCAGGGGAACACTCCAACAGTCAAACATCATTTACATATAGCCAGGGAACACTCAAACATCATTTACATATAGCCAGGGGAACACTCCAACACTCAAACATCATTTACATATAGCCAGGGGAACACTCAGAAATCATTTACAGATAGCCAGGGGAACACTCAGAAATCATTTACATATAGCCAGGGGAACACTCAAACATCATTTACATATAGCCAGGGGAACACTCCAACACTCAAACATCATTTACATATAGCCAGGGGAACACTCAAACATCATTTACATATAGCCAGGGGAGCACTCCAACACTCAGACATCATTTACATATAGCCAGGGGAACACTCCAACACTCAGAAATCATTTACATATAGCCAGGGAAACACTCAGATATCATTACAGATAGCCAGGGGAACACTCAGAAATCATTTTCAGATAGCTAGGGGAACACTCCAACACTCAGAAATCATTTTCAGATAGCCAGGGAAACACTACAACACTCAGACATCATTTACAGATAGCCAGGGGAACACTCCGACTTAATTTACATATAGCCAGGGGAACACTCAGAAATCATTTACAGATAGCCAGGGGAACACTCAGAAATCATTTACAGATAGCCAGGGGAACACTCAGAAATCAATTACATATAGCCAGGGGAACACTCAAACATCATTTACATATAACCAGGGGAACACACAAACATCATTTACATATAGCCAGGGGAACACTCCAACACTCAAACATAATTTACATATATCCAGGGGAACACTCAGAAATCATTTACATATAGCCAGGGAACACTCCAACACTCAGACATCATTTACATATAGCCAGGGGAACACTCCAACACTCAGACATCATTTACATATAGCCAGGGGAACACTCCGACTTAATTTACATATAGCCAGGGGAACACTCAGAAATCATTTACAGATAGCCAGGGAACACTCAGAAATCATTTACATATAGCCAGGGGAACACTCAAACATCATTTACATATAACCAGGGGAACACTCAAACATCATGTACATATAGCCAGGGAACACTCCAACACTCAAACATCATTTACATATAGCCAGGGGAACACTCAGAAATCATTTACAGATAGCCAGGGGAACACTCAGAAATCATTTACATATAGCCAGGGGAACACTCAAACATCATTTACATATAGCCAGGGGAACACTCCAACAGTCAAACATCATTTACATATAGCCAGGGGAACACTCAAACATCATTTACATATAGCCAGGGGAGCACTCCAACACTCAGACATCATTTACATATAGCCAGGGGAACACTCCAACACTCAGAAATCATTTACATATAGCCAGGGAAACACTCAGATATCATTACAGATAGCCAGGGGAACACTCCAACACTCAGACATCATTACAGATAGCCAGGGAACACTCCAACACTCAGAAATCATTTTCAGATAGCCAGGGAACACTCCAACACTCAGAAATCATTTTCAGATAGCCAGGGAAACACTACAACACTCAGACATCATTTACAGATAGCCAGGGGAACACTCCAACTTAATTTACATATAGCCAGGGGAACACTCAGAAATCATTTACAGATAGCCAGGGGAACACTCAGAAATCATTTACATATAGCCAGGGGAACACTCAAACATCATTTACATATAACCAGGGGAACACTCCAACACTCAAACATAATTTACATATAGCCAGGGGAACACTCAGAAATCATTTACAGATAGCCAGGGAACACTCAGAAATCATTTACATATAGCCAGGGAACACTCAAACATCATTTACATATAGCCAGGGAACACTCCAACACTCAAACATAATTTACATATAGCCAGGGGAACACTCAGAAATCATTTACAGATAGCCAGGGGAACACTCAGAAATCATTTACATATAGCCAGGGGAACACTCAAACATCATTTACATATAGCCAGGGGAACACTCAAGGGGAACATTAAAACATCATTTACATATAGCCAGGGGAACACTCCAACACTCAAACATCATTTACAGATAGCCAGGGGAACACTCAGAAATCATTTACAGATAGCCAGGGGAACACTCCAACACTCAAACATCATTTACAGATAGCCAGGGGAACACTCAAAGACTCAGACATCATTTATATATAGCCAGGGGAACACTCCAACACTCAGACATAATTTACAGATAGCCAGGGGAACACTCCAACACTCAGACATCATTACAGATAGCCAGGGGAACACTCCAACACTCAGACATCATTTACAGATAGACAGGGGAACACTCCAACACTCAGACATCATTACAGATAGCCAGGGGAACACTCCAACACTCAAACATCATTTACATATAGCCAGGGGAACACTCAAACATCATTTACATATAGCCAGGGGAACACTCAGATATCATTTACATATAGCCAGGGGAACACTCAGACATCATTTACATATAGCCAGGGGAGCACTCCAACACTCAGACATCATTTACATATAGCCAGGGGAACACTCCAACACTCAGACATCATTTACATATAGCCAGGGGAACACTCCAACACTCAGAAATCATTTACATATAGCCAGGGGAACACTCAGATATCATTACAGATAGCCAGGGGAACACTCAGAAATCATTTTCAGATAGCTAGGGGAACACTCCAACACTCAGAAATCATTTTCAGATAGCTAGGGGAACACTCCAACACTCAAACATCATTTACATATAGCCAGGGGAACACTCAGACATCATTTACATAGAGCCAGGAGAACACTCAGACATCATTTACATATAGCCAGGGGAGCACTCCAACACTCAGACATCATTTACATATAGCCAGGGGAACACTCAGGCATCATTTACATATAGCCAGGGGAACACTCAGACATCATTTACAGATAGCCAGGGGAACACTCAGATATCATTACAGATAGCCAGGGGAACACTCAGAAATCATTTTCAGATAGCTAGGGGAACACTCCAACACTCAGAAAGCATTTACATATAGCCAGGGGAACACTCCAACACTCCAACATCATTTACATATAGCCAGGGGAACACTCAGGCATCATTTACATATAGCCAGGGAACACTCAGACATAATTTACAGATAGCCAGGGGAACACTCAGATATCATTACAGATAGCCAGGGGAACACTCAGAAATCATTTTCAGATAGCTAGGGAACACTCCAACACTCAGACATCATTTACATATAGCCAGGGGAACACTCAGACATTATTTACAGATAGCCAGGGGAACACTCAAACATCATTTACGGATAGCCAGGGGAACACTCCAACACTCAGACATCATTTACAGATAGCCAGGGGAACACTCAGAAATCATTTACAGATAGCCAGGGGAACACTCCAACACTCAGACATCATTTACAGATAGCCAGGGGAACACTCAAAAATCATTTACAGATAGCCAGGGAAACACTACAACACTCAGACATCATTTACAGATAGCCAGGGGATCACTCCAACACTCAGACATCATTTACATATAGCCAGGGGAACACTCCGACTTAATTTACATATAGCCAGGGGAACACTCAGAAATCATTTACAGATAGCCAGGGGAACACTCAGAAATCATTTACATATAGCCAGGGGAACACTCAAACATCATTTACATATAACCAGGGGAACACTCAAACATCATTTACATATAGCCAGGGGAACACTCCAACACTCAAACATCATTTACATATAGCCAGGGGAACACTCAAAAATCATTTACATATAGCCAGGGGAACACTCAGAAATCATTTACATATAGCCAGGGGAACACTCAAACATCATTTACATATAACCAGGGGAACACTCAAACATCATTTACATATAGCCAGGGGAACACTCCAACACTCAAACATAATTTACATATAGCCAGGGGAACACTCAGAAATCATTTACATATAGCCAGGGGAACACTCCAACACTCAGACATCATTTACATATAGCCAGGGAACACTCCAACACTCAGACATCATTTACATATAGCCAGGGGAACACTCCGACTTAATTTACATATAGCCAGGGGAACACTCAGAAATCATTTACAGATAGCCAGGGGAACACTCAGAAATCATTTACATATAGCCAGGGGAACACTCAAACATCATTTACATATAACCAGGGGAACACTCAAACATCATGTACATATAGCCAGGGGAACACTCCAACACTCAAACATCATTTACATATAGCCAGGGGAACACTCAGAAATCATTTACAGATAGCCAGGGGAACACTCAGAAATCATTTACATATAGCCAGGGGAACACTCAAACATCATTTACATATAGCCAGGGGAACACTCCAACAGTCAAACATCATTTACATATAGCCAGGGGAACACTCAAACATCATTTACATATAGCCAGGGGAGCACTCCAACACTCAGACATCATTTACATATAGCCAGGGGAACACTCCAACACTCAGAAATCATTTACATATAGCCAGGGAAACACTCAGATATCATTACAGATAGCCAGGGGAACACTCCAACACTCAGACATCATTACAGATAGCCAGGGGAACACTCCAACACTCAGAAATCATTTTCAGATAGCTAGGGGAACACTCCAACACTCAGAAATCATTTTCAGATAGCCAGGGAAACACTACAACACTCAGACATCATTTACAGATAGCCAGGGGAACACTCCAACTTAATTTACATATAGCCAGGGGAACACTCAGAAATCATTTACAGATAGCCAGGGGAACACTCAGAAATCATTTACATATAGCCAGGGGAACACTCAAACATCATTTACATATAACCAGGGGAACACTCCAACACTCAAACATAATTTACATATAGCCAGGGGAACACTCAGAAATCATTTACAGATAGCCAGGGGAACACTCAGAAATCATTTACATATAGCCAGGGGAACACTCAAACATCATTTACATATAGCCAGGGGAACACTCCAACACTCAAACATAATTTACATATAGCCAGGGGAACACTCAGAAATCATTTACAGATAGCCAGGGGAACACTCAGAAATCATTTACATATAGCCAGGGGAACACTCAAACATCATTTACATATAACCAGGGGAACACTCAAACATCATTTACATATAGCCAGGGGAACACTCCAACACTCAAACATAATTTACATATAGCCAGGGGAACACTCAGAAATCATTTACATATAGCCAGGGGAACACTCCAACACTCAGACATCATTTACATATAGCCAGGGGAACACTCCAACACTCAGACATCATTTACATATAGCCAGGGGAACACTCAGAAATCATTTACAGATAGCCAGGGGAACACTCAGAAATCATTTACAGATAGCCAGGGGAACACTCAGAAATCATTTACATATAGCCAGGGGAACACTCAAACACCATTTACAGATAGCCAGGGGAACACTCCAACACTCAAACATCATTTACATATAGCCAGGGGAACACTCAAACATCATTTACATATAGCCAGGGGAACACTCAGATATCATTTACAGATAGCCAGGGGAACACTCAGACATCATTTACATATAGCCAGGGGAGCACTCCAACACTCAGAAATCATTTTCAGATAGCTAGGGGAACACTCCAACACTCAGAAATCATTTTCAGATAGCTAGGGGAACACTCCAACACTCAATCATCATTTACATATAGCCAGGGGAACACTCAGACATCATTTACATAGAGCCAGGGGAACACTCAGACATCATTTACATATAGCCAGGGGAGCACTCCAACACTCAGACATCATTTACATATAGCCAGGGGAACACTCAGGCATCATTTACATATAGCCAGGGAACACTCAGACATCATTTACAGATAGCCAGGGAACACTCAGATATCATTACAGATAGCCAGGGGAACACTCAGAAATCATTTTCAGATAGCTAGGGAACACTCCAACACTCAGAAATCATTTACATATAGCCAGGGGAACACTCCAACACTCAAACATCATTTACATATAGCCAGGGGAACACTCCAACACTCAGACATCATTTACATATAGCCAGGGAACATTCAGACATCATTTACAGATAGCCAGGGGAACACTCAAACATCATTTACGGATAGCCAGGGGAACACTCCAACACTCAGACATCATTTACAGATAGCCAGGGGAACACTCAGAAATAATTTACAGATAGCCAGGGGAACACTCCAACACTCAGACATCATTTACAGATAGCCAGGGGAACACTCAGAAATCATTTACAGATAGCCAGGGAATCACTACAACACTCAGACATCATTTACATATAGCCAGGGGAACACTCCGACTTAATTTACATATAGCCAGGGGAACACTCAGAAATCATTTACAGATAGCCAGGGGAACACTCAGAAATCATTTACATATAGCCAGGGGAACACTCAGAAATCATTTACATATAGCCAGGGAACACTCAGAAATCATTTACATATAGCCAGGGGAACACTCAAACATCATTTACATATAACCAGGGGAACACTCAAACATCATTTACATATAGCCAGGGGAACACTCAAACACTCAAACATCATTTACATATACCCAGGGGAACACTCAAACATCATTTACATATAGCCAGGGGAACACTCAGACACTCAAACATCATTTACATATAGCCAGGGGAACACTCAAACATCATTTACATATAGCCAGGGGAACACTCATAAATCATTTACATATAGCCAGGGGAACACTCCAACACTCAAACATCATTTACATATAGCCAGGGGAACACTCAAACACCATTTACATATAGCCAGGGGAACACTCAGAAATCATTTACATATAGCCAGGGGAACCCTCAGACATCATTTACATATAGCCAGGGGAACACTCCAACACTCAGATATCATTTACATATAGCCAGGGGAACACTCAGAAATCATTTACATATAGCCAGGGGAACACTCAGACATCATTTACATATAGCCAGGGGAACACTCCAACACTCAGATATCATTTACATATAGCCAGGGGAACACTCAGACATCATTTACATATAGCCAGGGGAACACTCCAACACTCAGAAATCATTTACATATAGCCAGGGGAACACTCAGACATCATTTACATATAGCCAGGGGAACACTCCAACACTCAGATATCATTTCCATGTAGCCAGGGGAACACTCCAACACTCAGATATCATTTACGTATAGCCAGGGGAACACTCAAACACCATTTACATATGGCCAGGGGAACACTCAAACATAATTTACGGATAGCCAGGGGAACACTCCAACACTCAGAAATCATTTACAGATAGCCAGGGGAACACTCAGAAATCATTTACATATAGCCAGGGAACACTCCAACACTCAGACATCATTTACAGGGGAACCAGGGGAACACTCAAACATAATTTACGGATAGCCAGGGAACACTCCAACACTCAGACATCATTTACATATAGCCAGGGAACACTCAGAAATCATTTACATATAGCTAGGGATCACTCCAACACTCAGACATCATTTACATATAGCCAGGGAACACTCCGACTTAATTTACATATAGCCAGGGAACACTCAGAAATAATTTACAGATAGCCAGGGGAACACTCAAACATCATTTACATATAGCCAGGGGAACACTCAAACACTCAGAAATCATTTACATATAGCCAGGGGAACACTCCAACACTCAAACATAATTTACATATAGCCAGGGGAACACTCCAACACTCAGAAATCATTTACATATAGCCAGGGGAACACTCAGAAATCATTTACAGATAGCCAGGGGAACACTCAAACATCATTTATATATAGCCAGGGGAACACTCAAACACTCAGAAATCATTTACATATAGCCAGGGGAACACTCCAACACTCCAACATAATTTACATATAGCCAGGGGAACACTCCAACACTCAGAAATCATTTACATATAGCCAGGGGAACACTCCAACACTCAAACATCATTTACATATAGCCAGGGGAACACTCCAACACTCAGACATCATTTACATATAGCCAGGGGAACACTCAGACATCATTTACATATAACCAGGGGAACACTCCAACACTCAGAAATCATTTACATATAGCCAGGGAACACTCAGACATCATTTACATATAACCAGGGGAACACTCCAACACTCAGAAATCATTTACATATAGCCAGGGAGCACTCAGACATCATTTACATATAACCAGGGGAACACTCCAACACTCAGATATCATTTACATATAGCCAGGGAACACTCCAACACTCAAACATCATTTACATATAACCAGGGGAACACTCCAACACTCAGAAATCATTTACATATAGCCAGGGGAGCACTCAGACATCATTTACATATAACCAGGGAACACTCCAACACTCAGATATCATTTACATATAGCCAGGGGAACACTCCAACACTCAAACATCATTTACATATAACCAGGGGAACACTCCAACACTCAGAAATGATTTACATATAGCCAGGGGAACACTCAGAAATCATTTACAGATAGCCAGGGGAACACTCAGAAATCATTTACAGATAGCCAGGGGAACACTCAGAAATCATTTACAGATAGCCAGGGAACACTCTAACACTCAAACATCATTTACATATAGCCAGGGGAACACTCAGACATCATTTACATAGAGCCAGGGGAACACTCAGACATCATTTACATATAGCCAGGGGAACACACCAACACTCAAACATCATTTACATATAGCCAGGGAACACTCCAACACTCAGACATCATTTACATATAGCCAGGGGAACACTCAGAAATCCTTTACAGATAGCCAGGGGAACACTCAGAAATCATTTACATATAGCCAGGGGAACACTCAGAAATCATTTACAGATAGCCAGGGGAACACTCAGAAATCATTTACAGATAGCCAGGGGAACACTCAGAAATCATTTACAGATAGCCAGGTGAACACTACAACACTCAGACATCATTTACAGATAGCCAGGGGATCACTCCAACACTCAGACATCATTTACATATAGCCAGGGAACACTCCGACATAATTTAAATATAGCCAGGGGAACACTCAGAAATCATTTACATATAGCCAGGGGAACACTCAAACATCATTTACATATAGCCAGGGGAACACTCAGAAATCATTTACATATAGCCAGGGGAACACTCAGAAATCATTTACATATAGCCAGGGGAACACTCAGAAATCATTTACATATAGCCAGGGAACACTCAGACATCATTTACATATAGCCAGGGGAACACTCAGACATCATTTACATATAGCCAGGGGAACACTCCAACACTCAGAAATCATTTACATATAGCCAGGGGAACACTCAGAAATCATTTACATATAGCCAGGGGAACACTCCAACACTCAGACATCATTTACATATAGCCAGGGGAACACTCAGAAATCATTTACATATAGCTAGGGGATCACTCCAACACTCAGACATCATTTACATATAGCCAGGGGAACACTCCGACTTAATTTACATATAGCCAGGGGAACACTCAGAAATAATTTACAGATAGCCAGGGGAACACTCAAACATCATTTACATATAGCCAGGGGAACACTCAAACACTCAGAAATCATTTACATATAGCCAGGGGAACACTCCAACACTCAAACATAATTTACATATAGCCAGGGGAACACTCCAACACTCAGAAATCATTTACATATAGCCAGGGGAACACTCAGAAATCATTTACAGATAGCCAGGGGAACACTCAAACATCATTTATATATAGCCAGGGGAACACTCAAACACTCAGAAATCATTTACATATAGCCAGGGGAACACTCCAACACTCCAACATAATTTACATATAGCCAGGGGAACACTCCAACACTCAGAAATAATTTACATATAGCCAGGGGAACACTCCAACACTCAAACATCATTTACATATAGCCAGGGGAACACTCCAACACTCAGACATCATTTACATATAGCCAGGGGAACACTCAGACATCATTTACATATAACCAGGGGAACACTCCAACACTCAGAAATCATTTACATTTATCATTTACATATAGCCAGGGGAACACACCAACACTCAAACATCATTTACATATAGCCAGGGAACACTCAACACTCAGACATCATTTACATATAGCCAGGGGAACACTCAGAAATCCTTTACAGATAGCCAGGGGAACACTCAGAAATCATTTACATATAGCCAGGGAACACTCAGAAATCATTTACAGATAGCCAGGGGAACACTCAGAAATCATTTACAGATAGCCAGGGGAACACTCAGAAATCATTTACAGATAGCCAGGTGAACACTACAACACTCAGACATCATTTACAGATAGCCAGGGGATCACTCCAACACTCAGACATCATTTACATATAGCCAGGGAACACTCCGACATAATTTAAATATAGCCAGGGGAACACTCAGAAATCATTTACATATAGCCAGGGAACACTCAAACATCATTTACATATAGCCAGGGGAACACTCAGAAATCATTTACATATAGCCAGGGGAACACTCAGAAATCATTTACATATAGCCAGGGGAACACTCAGAAATCATTTACATATAGCCAGGGGAACACTCAGACATCATTTACATATAGCCAGGGGAACACTCAGACATCATTTACATATAGCCAGGGGAACACTCCAACACTCAGAAATCATTTACATATAGCCAGGGGAACACTCAGAAATCATTTACATATAGCCAGGGGAACACTCCAACACTCAGACATCATTTACATATAGCCAGGGGAACACTCAGAAATCATTTACATATAGCTAGGGGATCACTCCAACACTCAGACATCATTTACATATAGCCAGGGGAACACTCCGACTTAATTTACATATAGCCAGGGGAACACTCAGAAATAATTTACAGATAGCCAGGGGAACACTCAAACATCATTTACATATAGCCAGGGGAACACTCAAACACTCAGAAATCATTTACATATAGCCAGGGGAACACTCCAACACTCAAACATAATTTACATATAGCCAGGGGAACACTCCAACACTCAGAAATCATTTACATATAGCCAGGGGAACACTCAGAAATCATTTACAGATAGCCAGGGGAACACTCAAACATCATTTATATATAGCCAGGGGAACACTCAAACACTCAGAAATCATTTACATATAGCCAGGGAACACTCCAACACTCCAACATAATTTACATATAGCCAGGGGAACACTCCAACACTCAGAAATCATTTACATATAGCCAGGGAACACTCCAACACTCAAACATCATTTACATATAGCCAGGGAACACTCCAACACTCAGACATCATTTACATATAGCCAGGGGAACACTCAGACATCATTTACATATAACCAGGGAACACTCCAACACTCAGAAATCATTTACATATAGCCAGGGGAACACTCAGACATCATTTACATATAACCAGGGGAACACTCCAACACTCAGAAATCATTTACATATAGCCAGGGGAGCACTCAGACATCATTTACATATAACCAGGGGAACACTCCAACACTCAGATATCATTTACATATAGCCAGGGGAACACTCCAACACTCAAACATCATTTACATATAACCAGGGGAACACTCAACACTCAGAAATCATTTACATATAGCCAGGGGAGCACTCAGACATCATTTACATATAACCAGGGAACACTCCAACACTCAGATATCATTTACATATAGCCAGGGGAACACTCCAACACTCAAACATCATTTACATATAACCAGGGGAACACTCCAACACTCAGAAATGATTTACATATAGCCAGGGGAACACTCAGAAATCATTTACAGATAGCCAGGGGAACACTCAGAAATCATTTACAGATAGCCAGGGAACACTCAGAAATCATTTACAGATAGCCAGGGGAACACTCTAACACTCAAACATCATTTACATATAGCCAGGGGAACACTCAGACATCATTTACATAGAGCCAGGGGAACACTCAGACATCATTTACATATAGCCAGGGGAACACACCAACACTCAAACATCATTTACATATAGCCAGGGGAACACTCCAACACTCAGACATCATTTACATATAGCCAGGGGAACAATCAGAAATCCTTTACAGATAGCCAGGGAACACTCAGAAATCATTTACATATAGCCAGGGGAACACTCAGAAATCATTTACAGATAGCCAGGGGAACACTCAGAAATCATTTACAGATAGCCAGGGGAACACTCAGAAATCATTTACAGATAGCCAGGTGAACACTACAACACTCAGACATCATTTACAGATAGCCAGGGGATCACTCCAACACTCAGACATCATTTACATATAGCCAGGGGAACACTCCGACATAATTTAAATATAGCCAGGGGAACACTCAGAAATCATTTACATATAGCCAGGGGAACACTCAAACATCATTTACATATAGCCAGGGGAACACTCAGAAATCATTTACATATAGCCAGGGGAACACTCAGAAATCATTTACATATAGCCAGGGGAACACTCAGAAATCATTTACATATAGCCAGGGGAACACTCAGACATCATTTACATATAGCCAGGGGAACACTCAGACATCATTTACATATAGCCAGGGAACACTCCAACACTCAGAAATCATTTACATATAGCCAGGGGAACACTCAGAAATCATTTACATATAGCCAGGGGAACACTCCAACACTCAGAAATCATTTACATATAGCCAGGGGAACACTCAGAAATCATTTACATATAGCCAGGGGAACACTCCAACACTCAGACATCATTTACATATAGCCAGGGGAACACTCCAACACTCAGAAATCATTTACATATAGCCAGGGAACACTCAAACATAATTTACATATAGCCAGGGGAACACTCAAGGGGAACACTTAAACATCATTTACAGATAGCCAGGGGAACACTCAGACATCATTTACAGATAGCCAGGGAACACTCAGAAATAAGTTACAGATAGCCAGGGGAACACTCAGAAATCATTTACAGATAGCCAGGGGAACACTCAGAAATAAGTTACAGATAGCCAGGGAACACTCAGAAATAAGTTACAGATAGCCAGGGGAACACTCAGAAATCATTTACAGATAGCCAGGGGAACACTCAGAAATAAGTTACAGATAGCCAGGGGAACACTCAGACATCATTTACATATAGCCAGGGGAACACACCAACACTCAAACATCATTTACATATAGCCAGGGGAACACTCCAACACTCAGACATCATTTACATATAGCCAGGGAACACTCAGAAATCCTTTACAGATAGCCAGGGGAACACTCAGAAATCATTTACATATAGCCAGGGGAACACTCAGAAATCATTTACAGATAGCCAGGGGAACACTCAGAAATCATTTACAGATAGCCAGGGAACACTCAGAAATCATTTACAGATAGCCAGGTGAACACTACAACACTCAGACATCATTTACAGATAGCCAGGGGATCACTCCAACACTCATACATCATTTACATATAGCCAGGGGAACACTCCGACATAATTTAAATATAGCCAGGGGAACACTCAGAAATCATTTACATATAGCCAGGGGAACACTCAAACATCATTTACATATAGCCAGGGGAACACTCAGAAATCATTTACATATAGCCAGGGGAACACTCAGAAATCATTTACATATAGCCAGGGGAACACTCAGAAATCATTTACATATAGCCAGGGAACACTCAGACATCATTTACATATAGCCAGGGGAACACTCAGACATCATTTACATATAGCCAGGGGAACACTCCAACACTCAGAAATCATTTACATATAGCCAGGGGAACACTCAGAAATCATTTACATATAGCCAGGGGAACACTCCAACACTCAGAAATCATTTACATATAGCCAGGGAACACTCAGAAATCATTTACATATAGCCAGGGGAACACTCCAACACTCAGACATCATTTACATATAGCCAGGGAACACTCCAACACTCAGAAATCATTTACATATAGCCAGGGGAACACTCAAACATAATTTACATATAGCCAGGGGAACACTCAAGGGGAACACTTAAACATCATTTACAGATAGCCAGGGGAACACTCAGACATCATTTACAGATAGCCAGGGAACACTCAGAAATAAGTTACAGATAGCCAGGGGAACACTCAGAAATCATTTACAGATAGCCAGGGGAACACTCAGACATCATTTACATATAGCCAGGGGAACACTCAGAAATCATTTACAGATAGCCAGGGGAACACTCAGAAATCATTTACAGATAGCCAGGGGAACACTCAGAAATCATTTACAGATAGCCAGGGGAACACTCAGAAATCATTTACAGATAGCCAGGGGAACACTCAGACATCATTTACATATAGCCAGGGGAACACTCAGAAATCATTTACAGATAGCCAGGGGAACACTCAGAAATCATTTACAGATAGCCAGGGGAACACTCAGAAATCATTTACATATAGCCAGGGGAACACTCAAACACCATTTACAGATAGCCAGGGAACACTCCAACACTCAAACATCATTTACATATAGCCAGGGAACACTCAAACATCATTTACATATAGCCAGGGGAACACTCAGATATCATTTACAGATAGCCAGGGGAACACTCAGACATCATTTACATATAGCCAGGGAGCACTCCAACACTCAGAAATCATTTTCAGATAGCTAGGGAACACTCCAACACTCAGAAATCATTTTCAGATAGCTAGGGGAACACTCCAACACTCAATCATCATTTACATATAGCCAGGGGAACACTCAGACATCATTTACATAGAGCCAGGGGAACACTCAGACATCATTTACATATAGCCAGGGGAGCACTCCAACACTCAGACATCATTTACATATAGCCAGGGGAACACTCAGGCATCATTTACATATAGCCAGGGGAACACTCAGACATCATTTACAGATAGCCAGGGGAACACTCAGATATCATTACAGATAGCCAGGGGAACACTCAGAAATCATTTTCAGATAGCTAGGGAACACTCCAACACTCAGAAATCATTTACATATAGCCAGGGGAACACTCCAACACTCAAACATCATTTACATATAGCCAGGGAACACTCCAACACTCAGACATCATTTACATATAGCCAGGGGAACATTCAGACATCATTTACAGATAGCCAGGGGAACACTCAAACATCATTTACGGATAGCCAGGGGAACACTCCAACACTCAGACATCATTTACAGATAGCCAGGGGAACACTCAGAAATCATTTACAGATAGCCAGGGGAACACTCCAACACTCAGACATCATTTACAGATAGCCAGGGGAACACTCAGAAATCATTTACAGATAGCCAGGGAATCACTACAACACTCAGACATCATTTACATATAGCCAGGGGAACACTCCGACTTAATTTACATATAGCCAGGGGAACACTCAGAAATCATTTACAGATAGCCAGGGAACACTCAGAAATCATTTACATATAGCCAGGGAACACTCAGAAATCATTTACATATAGCCAGGGGAACACTCAGAAATCATTTACATATAGCCAGGGAACACTCAAACATCATTTACATATAACCAGGGGAACACTCAAACATCATTTACATATAGCCAGGGGAACACTCAAACACTCAAACATCATTTACATATACCCAGGGGAACACTCAAACATCATTTACATATAGCCAGGGGAACACTCAGACACTCAAACATCATTTACATATAGCCAGGGGAACACTCAAACATCATTTACATATAGCCAGGGGAACACTCATAAATCATTTACATATAGCCAGGGAACACTCCAACACTCAAACATCATTTACATATAGCCAGGGAACACTCAAACACCATTTACATATAGCCAGGGGAACACTCAGAAATCATTTACATATAGCCAGGGGAACCCTCAGACATCATTTACATATAGCCAGGGGAACACTCCAACACTCAGATATCATTTACATATAGCCAGGGGAACACTCAGAAATCATTTACATATAGCCAGGGGAACACTCAGACATCATTTACATATAGCCAGGGAACACTCCAACACTCAGATATCATTTACATATAGCCAGGGGAACACTCAGACATCATTTACATATAGCCAGGGGAACACTCCAACACTCAGAAATCATTTACATATAGCCAGGGGAACACTCAGACATCATTTACATATAGCCAGGGAACACTCCAACACTCAGATATCATTTCCATGTAGCCAGGGGAACACTCCAACACTCAGATATCATTTACGTATAGCCAGGGGAACACTCAAACACCATTTACATATGGCCAGGGGAACACTCAAACATAATTTACGGATAGCCAGGGGAACACTCAACACTCAGAAATCATTTACAGATAGCCAGGGAACACTCAGAAATCATTTACATATAGCCAGGGGAACACTCCAACACTCAGACATCATTTACAGGGGAACCAGGGGAACACTCAAACATAATTTACGGATAGCCAGGGGAACACTCCAACACTCAGACATCATTTACATATAGCCAGGGGAACACTCAGAAATCATTTACATATAGCTAGGGATCACTCCAACACTCAGACATCATTTACATATAGCCAGGGGAACACTCCGACTTAATTTACATATAGCCAGGGAACACTCAGAAATAATTTACAGATAGCCAGGGGAACACTCAAACATCATTTACATATAGCCAGGGGAACACTCAAACACTCAGAAATCATTTACATATAGCCAGGGAACACTCCAACACTCAAACATAATTTACATATAGCCAGGGGAACACTCCAACACTCAGAAATCATTTACATATAGCCAGGGGAACACTCAGAAATCATTTACAGATAGCCAGGGGAACACTCAAACATCATTTATATATAGCCAGGGGAACACTCAAACACTCAGAAATCATTTACATATAGCCAGGGGAACACTCCAACACTCCAACATAATTTACATATAGCCAGGGGAACACTCCAACACTCAGAAATCATTTACATATAGCCAGGGGAACACTCCAACACTCAAACATCATTTACATATAGCCAGGGAACACTCCAACACTCAGACATCATTTACATATAGCCAGGGGAACACTCAGACATCATTTACATATAACCAGGGGAACACTCCAACACTCAGAAATCATTTACATATAGCCAGGGGAACACTCAGACATCATTTACATATAACCAGGGGAACACTCCAACACTCAGAAATCATTTACATATAGCCAGGGGAGCACTCAGACATCATTTACATATAACCAGGGGAACACTCCAACACTCAGATATCATTTACATATAGCCAGGGGAACACTCCAACACTCAAACATCATTTACATATAACCAGGGGAACACTCCAACACTCAGAAATCATTTACATATAGCCAGGGGAGCACTCAGACATCATTTACATATAACCAGGGGAACACTCCAACACTCAGATATCATTTACATATAGCCAGGGAACACTCCAACACTCAAACATCATTTACATATAACCAGGGGAACACTCCAACACTCAGAAATGATTTACATATAGCCAGGGGAACACTCAGAAATCATTTACAGATAGCCAGGGAACACTCAGAAATCATTTACAGATAGCCAGGGAACACTCAGAAATCATTTACAGATAGCCAGGGAACACTCTAACACTCAAACATCATTTACATATAGCCAGGGAACACTCAGACATCATTTACATAGAGCCAGGGGAACACTCAGACATCATTTACATATAGCCAGGGGAACACACCAACACTCAAACATCATTTACATATAGCCAGGGGAACACTCCAACACTCAGACATCATTTACATATAGCCAGGGGAACACTCAGAAATCCTTTACAGATAGCCAGGGAACACTCAGAAATCATTTACATATAGCCAGGGGAACACTCAGAAATCATTTACAGATAGCCAGGGGAACACTCAGAAATCATTTACAGATAGCCAGGGGAACACTCAGAAATCATTTACAGATAGCCAGGTGAACACTACAACACTCAGACATCATTTACAGATAGCCAGGGGATCACTCCAACACTCAGACATCATTTACATATAGCCAGGGAACACTCCGACATAATTTAAATATAGCCAGGGGAACACTCAGAAATCATTTACATATAGCCAGGGGAACACTCAAACATCATTTACATATAGCCAGGGGAACACTCAGAAATCATTTACATATAGCCAGGGGAACACTCAGAAATCATTTACATATAGCCAGGGGAACACTCAGAAATCATTTACATATAGCCAGGGGAACACTCAGACATCATTTACATATAGCCAGGGGAACACTCAGACATCATTTACATATAGCCAGGGGAACACTCCAACACTCAGAAATCATTTACATATAGCCAGGGGAACACTCAGAAATCATTTACATATAGCCAGGGGAACACTCCAACACTCAGAAATCATTTACATATAGCCAGGGGAACACTCAGAAATCATTTACATATAGCCAGGGGAACACTCCAACACTCAGACATCATTTACATATAGCCAGGGGAACACTCCAACACTCAGAAATCATTTACATATAGCCAGGGGAACACTCAAACATAATTTACATATAGCCAGGGGAACACTCAAGGGGAACACTTAAACATCATTTACAGATAGCCAGGGGAACACTCAGACATCATTTACAGATAGCCAGGGGAACACTCAGAAATAAGTTACAGATAGCCAGGGGAACACTCAGAAATCATTTACAGATAGCCAGGGGAACACTCAGAAATAAGTTACAGATAGCCAGGGGAACACTCAGAAATAAGTTACAGATAGCCAGGGGAACACTCAGAAATCATTTACAGATAGCCAGGGAACACTCAGAAATAAGTTACAGATAGCCAGGGGAACACTCAGACATCATTTACATATAGCCAGGGGAACACACCAACACTCAAACATCATTTACATATAGCCAGGGGAACACTCCAACACTCAGACATCATTTACATATAGCCAGGGGAACACTCAGAAATCCTTTACAGATAGCCAGGGGAACACTCAGAAATCATTTACATATAGCCAGGGGAACACTCAGAAATCATTTACAGATAGCCAGGGGAACACTCAGAAATCATTTACAGATAGCCAGGGGAACACTCAGAAATCATTTACAGATAGCCAGGTGAACACTACAACACTCAGACATCATTTACAGATAGCCAGGGATCACTCCAACACTCATACATCATTTACATATAGCCAGGGAACACTCCGACATAATTTAAATATAGCCAGGGGAACACTCAGAAATCATTTACATATAGCCAGGGGAACACTCAAACATCATTTACATATAGCCAGGGGAACACTCAGAAATCATTTACATATAGCCAGGGAACACTCAGAAATCATTTACATATAGCCAGGGGAACACTCAGAAATCATTTACATATAGCCAGGGGAACACTCAGACATCATTTACATATAGCCAGGGGAACACTCAGACATCATTTACATATAGCCAGGGAACACTCCAACACTCAGAAATCATTTACATATAGCCAGGGGAACACTCAGAAATCATTTACATATAGCCAGGGGAACACTCCAACACTCAGAAATCATTTACATATAGCCAGGGGAACACTCAGAAATCATTTACATATAGCCAGGGGAACACTCCAACACTCAGACATCATTTACATATAGCCAGGGAACACTCCAACACTCAGAAATCATTTACATATAGCCAGGGGAACACTCAAACATAATTTACATATAGCCAGGGGAACACTCAAGGGGAACACTTAAACATCATTTACAGATAGCCAGGGGAACACTCAGACATCATTTACAGATAGCCAGGGGAACACTCAGAAATAAGTTACAGATAGCCAGGGGAACACTCAGAAATCATTTACAGATAGCCAGGGGAACACTCAGACATCATTTACATATAGCAGGGGAACACTAGAAATCATTTACAGATAGCCAGGGGAACACTCAGAAATCATTTACAGATAGCCAGGGGAACACTCAGAAATCATTTACAGATAGCCAGGGGAACACTCAGAAATCATTTACAGATAGCCAGGGGAACACTCAGAAATCATTTACATATAGCCAGGGGAACACTCCAACACTCAGACATCATTTACATATAGCCAGGGGAACACTCAACAAACATCATTTACATATAGCCAGGGGAACACTCAGAAATCATTTACAGATAGCCAAACACTCAGAAATCATTTACAGATAGCCAGGGAACACTCAGAAATCATTTACATATAGCCAGGGGAACACTCAAACACCATTTACAGATAGCCAGGGGAACACTCCAACACTCAAACATCATTTACATATAGCCAGGGAACACTCAAACATCATTTACATATAGCCAGGGGAACACTCAGATATCATTTACAGATAGCCAGGGAACACTCAGACATCATTTACATATAGCCAGGGGAGCACTCCAACACTCAGAAATCATTTTCAGATAGCTAGGGAACACTCCAACACTCAGAAATCATTTTCAGATAGCTAGGGAACACTCCAACACTCAATCATCATTTACATATAGCCAGGGGAACACTCAGACATCATTTACATAGAGCCAGGGGAACACTCAGACATCATTTACATATAGCCAGGGAGCACTCCAACACTCAGACATCATTTACATATAGCCAGGGGAACACTCAGGCATCATTTACATATAGCCAGGGGAACACTCAGACATCATTTACAGATAGCCAGGGGAACACTCAGATATCATTACAGATAGCCAGGGGAACACTCAGAAATCATTTTCAGATAGCTAGGGGAACACTCCAACACTCAGAAATCATTTACATATAGCCAGGGGAACACTCCAACACTCAAACATCATTTACATATAGCCAGGGGAACACTCCAACACTCAGACATCATTTACATATAGCCAGGGGAACATTCAGACATCATTTACAGATAGCCAGGGGAACACTCAAACATCATTTACGGATAGCCAGGGGAACACTCCAACACTCAGACATCATTTACAGATAGCCAGGGGAACACTCAGAAATCATTTACAGATAGCCAGGGAACACTCCAACACTCAGACATCATTTACAGATAGCCAGGGGAACACTCAGAAATCATTTACAGATAGCCAGGGAATCACTACAACACTCAGACATCATTTACATATAGCCAGGGGAACACTCCGACTTAATTTACATATAGCCAGGGGAACACTCAGAAATCATTTACAGATAGCCAGGGGAACACTCAGAAATCATTTACATATAGCCAGGGGAACACTCAGAAATCATTTACATATAGCCAGGGGAACACTCAGAAATCATTTACATATAGCCAGGGGAACACTCAAACATCATTTACATATAACCAGGGGAACACTCAAACATCATTTACATATAGCCAGGGGAACACTCAAACACTCAAACATCATTTACATATACCCAGGGGAACACTCAAACATCATTTACATATAGCCAGGGGAACACTCAGACACTCAAACATCATTTACATATAGCCAGGGGAACACTCAAACATCATTTACATATAGCCAGGGGAACACTCATAAATCATTTACATATAGCCAGGGGAACACTCCAACACTCAAACATCATTTACATATAGCCAGGGGAACACTCAAACACCATTTACATATAGCCAGGGGAACACTCAGAAATCATTTACATATAGCCAGGGGAACCCTCAGACATCATTTACATATAGCCAGGGGAACACTCCAACACTCAGATATCATTTACATATAGCCAGGGGAACACTCAGAAATCATTTACATATAGCCAGGGGAACACTCAGACATCATTTACATATAGCCAGGGAACACTCCAACACTCAGATATCATTTACATATAGCCAGGGAACACTCAGACATCATTTACATATAGCCAGGGGAACACTCCAACACTCAGAAATCATTTACATATAGCCAGGGGAACACTCAGACATCATTTACATATAGCCAGGGGAACACTCCAACACTCAGATATCATTTCCATGTAGCCAGGGGAACACTCCAACACTCAGATATCATTTACGTATAGCCAGGGGAACACTCAAACACCATTTACATATGGCCAGGGGAACACTCAAACATAATTTACGGATAGCCAGGGGAACACTCCAACACTCAGAAATCATTTACAGATAGCCAGGGGAACACTCAGAAATCATTTACATATAGCCAGGGGAACACTCCAACACTCAGACATCATTTACAGGGGAACCAGGGGAACACTCAAACATAATTTACGGATAGCCAGGGGAACACTCCAACACTCAGACATCATTTACATATAGCCAGGGGAACACTCAGAAATCATTTACATATAGCTAGGGGATCACTCCAACACTCAGACATCATTTACATATAGCCAGGGGAACACTCCGACTTAATTTACATATAGCCAGGGGAACACTCAGAAATAATTTACAGATAGCCAGGGGAACACTCAAACATCATTTACATATAGCCAGGGGAACACTCAAACACTCAGAAATCATTTACATATAGCCAGGGGAACACTCCAACACTCAAACATAATTTACATATAGCCAGGGGAACACTCCAACACTCAGAAATCATTTACATATAGCCAGGGGAACACTCAGAAATCATTTACAGATAGCCAGGGGAACACTCAAACATCATTTATATATAGCCAGGGGAACACTCAAACACTCAGAAATCATTTACATATAGCCAGGGGAACACTCCAACACTCCAACATAATTTACATATAGCCAGGGGAACACTCCAACACTCAGAAATCATTTACATATAGCCAGGGAACACTCCAACACTCAAACATCATTTACATATAGCCAGGGAACACTCCAACACTCAGACATCATTTACATATAGCCAGGGGAACACTCAGACATCATTTACATATAACCAGGGGAACACTCCAACACTCAGAAATCATTTACATATAGCCAGGGGAACACTCAGACATCATTTACATATAACCAGGGGAACACTCAACACTCAGAAATCATTTACATATAGCCAGGGGAGCACTCAGACATCATTTACATATAACCAGGGGAACACTCCAACACTCAGATATCATTTACATATAGCCAGGGAACACTCCAACACTCAAACATCATTTACATATAACCAGGGGAACACTCCAACACTCAGAAATCATTTACATATAGCCAGGGGAGCACTCAGACATCATTTACATATAACCAGGGGAACACTCCAACACTCAGATATCATTTACATATAGCCAGGGGAACACTCCAACACTCAAACATCATTTACATATAACCAGGGGAACACTCCAACACTCAGAAATGATTTACATATAGCCAGGGGAACACTCAGAAATCATTTACAGATAGCCAGGGGAACACTCAGAAATCATTTACAGATAGCCAGGGGAACACTCAGAAATCATTTACAGATAGCCAGGGGAACACTCTAACACTCAAACATCATTTACATATAGCCAGGGAACACTCAGACATCATTTACATAGAGCCAGGGAACACTCAGACATCATTTGCATATAGCCAGGGAACACACCAACACTCAAACATCATTTACATATAGCCAGGGAACACTCCAACACTCAGACATCATTTACATATAGCCAGGGGAACACTCAGAAATCCTTTACAGATAGCCAGGGGAACACTCAGAAATCATTTACATATAGCCAGGGAACACTCAGAAATCATTTACAGATAGCCAGGGAACACTCAGAAATCATTTACAGATAGCCAGGGGAACACTCAGAAATCATTTACAGATAGCCAGGTGAACACTACAACACTCAGACATCATTTACAGATAGCCAGGGGATCACTCCAACACTCAGACATCATTTACATATAGCCAGGGGAACACTCCGACATAATTTAAATATAGCCAGGGGAACACTCAGAAATCATTTACATATAGCCAGGGGAACACTCAAACATCATTTACATATAGCCAGGGGAACACTCAGAAATCATTTACATATAGCCAGGGAACACTCAGAAATCATTTACATATAGCCAGGGGAACACTCAGAAATCATTTACATATAGCCAGGGGAACACTCAGACATCATTTACATATAGCCAGGGGAACACTCAGACATCATTTACATATAGCCAGGGAACACTCCAACACTCAGAAATCATTTACATATAGCCAGGGGAACACTCAGAAATCATTTACATATAGCCAGGGGAACACTCCAACACTCAGAAATCATTTACATATAGCCAGGGAACACTCAGAAATCATTTACATATAGCCAGGGGAACAACACTCAGACATCATTTACATATAGCCAGGGGAA
>NC_056452.1:30754486-30775520 GCF_018296145.1 Oncorhynchus tshawytscha | reverse complement strand
ATATGTCTCTATATATCTCTGTGTATCTCTGTATATCTCTATATATCTCTGTGTATCTCTGTGTATCTCTATATATCTCTGTATATCTCTGTATATCTCTATATATCTCTATATATCTCTATATATCTCTGTGTACTCTGTATATCTCTATACATCTCTATATATCTCTGTGTATCTCTGTGTATCTCTATACATCTCTGTATATCTCTGTATATCTCCATATATCTCTATATCTCTCTGTGTATCTCTATATATCTCTGTGTATCTCTGTATATCTCTATATATCTCTATATATCTCTGTATATCTCTATATATCTCTATATATCTCTGTGTATCTCTGTATATCTCTGTGTATCTCTGTATATCTCTATGTATCTCTATATATCTCTATATATCTCTATATATCTCTGTAAATCTCTATATATCTCTATATCTCTCTGTGTATCTCTATATATCTCTGTGTATCTCTGTATATCTCTATGCATCTCTATATATCTCTATATATCTCTGTATATCTCTATATATCTCTGTGTGTCTCTATATATCTCTGTATATCTCTGTATATCTCTATATATCTCTGTATATCTCTGTGTATCTCTGTAAATCTCTGTGGATCTCTGTGTATCTCTATATATCTCTATATATCTCTATATCTCTCTCTGTATCTCTGTATATCTCTATATATCTCTGTATATCTCTGTATATCTCTATATATCTCTATATATCTCTACATATGTAACGGTTTTCTAGTGGTGATGAAGGAGAGTCGGACCAAACTGCAGCGTGTCGATTGCGATCCATATTTATTAAACAAAAAAACGTAAACACGACTAAACACTAAACACTACAAAACAATAAACGTAATGAAAACCGAAAACAGCCTATCTAGTGCAAACTAACAGAGAGTACAAGTAAGACACTAAGGACAATCACCCACGACAAACTCAAAGAATATGGCTGCCTAAATATGGTTCCCAATCAGAGACAACGATAAGCACCTGCCTCTGATTGAGAACCACTCCAGACAGCCATAGACCTTGCTAGACAACCCACTAAGCTACAATCCCAATACCACCACCAAAACCCCAAGACAAACACACCACAATTACAAAAACCCCATGCCACACCCTGGCCTGACCAAATACATAAAGATAAACACAAAATACTTTGACCAGGGCGTGACAGAACCCCCTAAGGTGCGGACTCCCGAACGCACCTCAAAACAATAGGGAGGGTCCGGGTGGGCGTCTGTCCATGGTGGCGGCTCCGGCGCGGGACGTGGACCCCACTCCTTTAATGTCTTAGTCCCCTCTCCCTTCGTCCCTGGATAGTCCACCCTCGCCGCCGACCATGGCCTAGTAGTCCTCACCCAGAACCCCACTGGACTGAGGAACAGATCGGGACTGAAGGACAGCTCGGGACCGAGGCAGCTCGGGACTGAGGGGAAGCTCGGGAGTGAGAGAAAGCTCAGGAGTGAGAGAAAGCTCAGGAGTGAGAGAAAGCTCAGGAGTGAGAGAAAGCTCAGGAGTGAGAGGAAGCTCAGGAGTGAGAGGAAGCTCAGGAGTGAGAGGAAGCTCAGGAGTGAGAGGAAGCTCAGGAGTGAGAGGAAGCTCAGGCAGGTAGATAGATCTACCAGCTCCTGGCTGGCTGGTGGTTTCAGCAGATCCTGGCTGACTGGCAGATCCTGGCTGACTGGCAGATCTGGAAGAGTCTGGTTGACTGGCAGATCTGGAAGAGTCTGGTTGACTGGCAGATCTGGAAGAGTCTGGTTGACTGGCAGATCTGGAAGAGTCTGGTTGACTGGCAGATCTGGAAGAGTCTGGTTGACTGGCAGATCTGGAAGAGTCTGGTTGACTGGCAGATCTGGAAGAGTCTGATTGACTGGCAGATCTGGAAGAGTCTGGCTGACTGGCAGATCTGGAAGAGTCTGGCAGACTGGCGATGCTGGGCAGACCGGCGGCGCCGGGCAGACTGGCGGTGCTGGGCAGACTGACGACGCTGGGCAGACTGACGACGCTGGGCAGACTGGCGGTGCTGGGCAGACTGGCGATGCTGGGCAGACTGGCGATGCTGGGCAGACTGGCGATGCTGGGCAGACTGGCGATGCTGGGCAGACTGATGGCGCTGGGCAGACTGGCGATGCTGGGCAGACGGGGGCACTGGCGGCGCTGGGCAGACTGGCGGCACTAGCTGCTCCATATAGGCTGACAGCTCTGGCGGCTTCTTACAGACTGACCGCTCTGGCGGCTCCGTGCTGACTGGCAGCTCCTTGCAGACTGGCAGCTCCTTGCAGACTGGCAGCTCCTTACAGACTGACAGCTCCGTGCAGACTGACAGCTCCGTGCAGACTGACAGCTCCGTGCAGACTGGCTGCTCCATGCAGACTGGCTGCTCCATGCAGACTGACAGCTCTGGCTGCTTCATGCAGACTGACAGCTCTGGCTGCTCCATGTAGACTGGCTGCTTCATGCAGACTGGCAGCTCGGGCTGCTTCATGTAGACTGACAGCTCTGGCTGCTCCATGCGGACTGACAGCTCTGGCTGCTCCTTACAGACTGACAGCTCCGTGCAGACTGACAGCTCCGTGCAGACTGACAGCTCCGTGCAGACTGGCTGCTCCATGCAGACTGGCTGCTCCATGCAGACTGACAGCTCTGGCTGCTTCATGCGGACTGACAGCTCTGGCTGCTCCATGTAGACTGACTGCTTCATGCAGACTGGCAGCTCGGGCTGCTTCATGTAGACTGACAGCTCTGGCTCCTCCATGCAGACTGACAGCTCTGACTGCTCCATGCAGACTGACAGCTCTGGCTGCTTCATGCAGACTGGCAGCTCTGGCTGCTCTATGTAGACTGGCTGCTTCATGCAGACTGGCAGCTCGGGCTGCTTCATGTAGACTGACAGCTCTGGCTGCTCCATGCGGACTGACAGCTCTGGCTGCTCCATGCAGACTGACAGCTCTGGCTGCTCCATGCGGACTGACAGCTCTGGCTGCTCCATGCGGACTGACAGCTCTGGCTGCTCCATGTAGACTGGCTGCTTCATGCAGACTGGCAGCTCGGGCTGCTTCATGTAGACTGGCTGCTTCATGCAGACTGACAGCTCTGGCTGCTCCATGCAGACTGACAGCTCTGACTGCTCCATGCAGACTGACAGCTCTGACTGCTCCATGCAGACTGACAGCTCTGACTGCTCCATGCAGACTGACAGCTCTGGCTGCTTCATGCAGACTGGCAGCTCTGGCTGCGCTAAACAGGCGGAAGACTCCGGCAGCGCTGTAGAGGAGGAAGGCTCTGGCTGCGCTGAACAGGCGGGAGGCTCCGGCAGCGCTGTAGAGGAGAAAGGCTCTGGCTGCGCTGAACAGGCGGGAGGCTCCAGCAGCGCAGGAGAGGAGAAAAGCGCTGGCTGCGCTGAACAGGCGAGGCACACTGAAGGCCTGGTGCGTGGTGCTGGAACTGGTGGTACTGGATCGAGGACACGCACAGGAAGCCTGGTGCGGGAGCTGCTACCGGAGGGCTGGGGTGTGGAGGTGGTACTGGATAGACCGGACCGTGCAGGCGCACTGGAGCTCTTGAGCACCGAGCCTGCCCAACCTTACCTGGTTGAATGCTCTCGGTTGCCCTGCCAGTGTGGCGAGGTGGAATAGCCCGCACTGGGCTATGCAGGCGAACCGGAGACACCGAGCGCAAGGCTGGTGCCATGTAAGCCGGCCCAAGGAGACGCACTGGGGACCAGATGCGTAGAGCCGGCTTCATGGCATTTGGCTCGACGCTCAATCTAGCCCGGCCGATACGCGGAGCTGGAATATACCGAACCGGGCTGTGCACCCGCACTGGAGACACCGTGCGCTCACCAGCATAACACGGTGCCTGCCCGGTCTCTCCAGCCCCCGGTAAACACAGGGAGTTTGCGCAGGTCTCCTACCTGGCATAGCCATACTCCCTGTAAGCCCCCCCCCAAGAAATTTTTGGGGCTGACTCCCGGGCTTTCTTGCCAACCGTGTTCCCTCGTATCGCCGGCTCCTCTCTCCGGCTGCCTCTGCTCTCCTAAGTGCCTCCACCTGTTCCCATGGAAGGCGATCCCTTCCCGCCAGGATCTCCTCCCATGTGTAGCAACCCTTGCCATCCAATATATCGTCCCATGTCCAATCCTCATTGCGCCGCTGTTGCTGCCTTTGTTGCCTCTCCTCTTTCTGCTGCTCCTGCCTGTTGACACGCCGCTTGGTCCGTTGGTGGTGGGTGATTCTGTAACGGTTTTCTAGTGGTGATGAAGGAGAGTCGGACCAAACTGCAGCGTGTCGATTGCGATCCATATTTATTAAACAAAAAAAACGTAAACACGACTAAACACTAAACACTACAAAACAATAAACGTAATGAAAACCGAAAACAGCCTATCTAGTGCAAACTAACAGAGAGTACAAGTAAGACACTAAGGACAATCACCCACGACAAACTCAAAGAATATGGCTGCCTAAATATGGTTCCCAATCAGAGACAACGATAAGCACCTGCCTCTGATTGAGAACCACTCCAGACAGCCATAGACCTTGCTAGACAACCCACTAAGCTACAATCCCAATACCACCACCAAAACCCCAAGACAAACACACCACAATTACAAAAACCCCATGCCACACCCTGGCCTGACCAAATACATAAAGATAAACACAAAATACTTTGACCAGGGCGTGACAACATATCTCTGTATATCTCTATACATCTCTATATATCTCTGTATATCTCAGGTGTACTACACCTGTTGTATTCAGCATTTCTCTGTAAGGTCTACTACTCCTGTTGTATTCAGCATTTCACTGTAAGGTCTACTACACCTGTTGTATTCAGCATTTCACTGTAAGGTCTACTACACCTGTTGTATTCAGCATTTCACTGTAAGGTCTACTACACCTGTTGTATTCAGCATTTCACTGTAAGGTCTACTACACCTGTTGTATTCAGCATTTCACTGTAAGGTCTACTACACCTGTTGTATTCATCATTTCACTGTAAGGTCTACTACACCTGTTGTATTCAGCATTTCACTGTGAGGTCTACTACACCTGTTGTATTCAGCATTTCACTGTGGACCAATGCGCAGCGTGGTAAGTGTTCATAATTGTATTTTATTAGAACATAAACACTAAACAAAATAACAAAGAGAGTGAAACAAAAAAACGAAATAGTCCTGTAAGCAACACAAAACAGAAAATAACTACCTACAACCCATAGTGGGAAAACAGACTGCCTAAGTATGATTCTCAATCAGAGACAACGATTGACAGCTGCCTCTGATTGGGAACCATACAAGGCCAAACACCTAGACATATAACACACAGAACAAAACATCGAATGGCCACCCCAACTCACGCCCTGACCAAACTAAAACAGAGACATAAAAAAGGGAACTAAGGTCGGGACGTGACTGCTAGGCTACCTGTGGGACCCACAGAGATACGAATCCAACGCAGTCAACGATGTCATCCTCTGCCTCCTATGATGTCATCCTCTCCTATGATGTCATCTCTCTAGTGTTCTGGAGAAGAGATTGTCTATAGGGCTCTGGTCTAAAGTAATACACTATATATAGGGAATAGGGTGCCAGAAGGCTCTGGTCTAACGTAGTAAAACGTAAAATGTCTCTATTGTAGTGTTTTATAGGAAGATTCTCTCCTGTAGGCTCTATCTCTCAGGCTCTCTCCTGTAGTCTCTCTCCTGTAGCATCTCTCTTGTAGCCTCTCTCTCTCAGCCTCTTTCAGCCTCTCTCTTGTAGCCTCTCTCTCTCAGCCTCATTCAGCCTCTCTCCTGGAGCCTCTCTCTTGTTGTCTCTCTCTTGAAGCCTCAATCTTGTTGTCTCTCTCTTGAAGCCTCTATGTCTCAGCCTCTCTCCTGGAGCCTCTCTCTTGTTGTATCTCTCCTGAAGCCTCTCTCTTGTTGTCTCTCTCTTGAAGCCTCTATCTCTCAGCCTCTTTCAGCCTCTCTCCTGGAGCCTCTCTCTTGTTGTATCTCTCCTGAAGCCTCTCTCTTGTTGTCTCTCTCTTGAAGCCTCTATCTCTCAGCCTCTTTCAGCCTCTCTCCTGGAGCCTCTCTCCTGCAGCATCTCTCTTGTAGCCTCTCTCTCTCAGCCTCTTTCAGCCTTTCTCCTGGAGCCTCTCTCTTGTAGACATACTAATTGTTCACAACATTGTTATACGTGTTACCAAGAAAAGACTAATGAACAGATTTGTGGCAGTATTGAATATCCACCTATTTTTACACTCGTCACATCAGCGGCATACATAAACCGAGAATATGGGTCAGATAATGTATACACACACACACACGCACATGCACACGCACACACACGCACACACGCACACACACACACACACACACACACACACACACACACACACACACACACACACACACACACACACACACACACACACACACACACACACACACACACACACACTGTGTTTAAACCACAAAGGACCTCATTCAAGGGTGTCAAAGTCACATTTGGGTTTTTGTTGAAGAACACATTGTCCTAACCGCAGTGGTTGGAAAAAGTACCCAGTTGTCACACTTGAGTAACAGGAAAGACAAATGACTAGAAAATGACTCAAGTAAAAGTGAAAGACACCCAGTAAAATACTATTTGAGTTAAAGTCCAAAAGTATTTGGTTTTAAATATACTAACTGTATCAAAAGTAAAAGTTTAAACCATTTCAAATTCATGATATTAGGCAAAACAGACAGGACCATTGTTTTTAAAAGATTTTAAATGTATGGTGCACTCAGGGTACACTCAAACATCATTTACATATAGCCAGGGGAACACTCAAGGGGAACATTAAAACATCATTTACATATAGCCAGGGGAACACTCAAGGGGAACATTAAAACATAATTTACATATAGCCAGGGGAACACTCCAACACTCAGAAATAATTTACAGATAGCCAGGAGAACACTCCAACACTCAAACATCATTTACAGATAGCCAGGGGAACACTCCAACACTCAAACATCATTTACAGATAGCCAGGGGAACACTCAGACATCATTTACAGATAGCCAGGGGAACACTCCAACACTCAAACATCATTTACATATAGCCAGGGGAACACTCAAAGACTCAGACATCATTTATATATAGCCAGGGAACACTCAGACATCATTTACAGATAGCCAGGGAACACTCAGAAATCATTTACAGATAGCCAGGGGAACACTCAGAACACTCCAACACTCAAACATCATTTACATATAGCCAGGGGAACACTCAGACATCATTTACAGATAGCCAGGGGAACACTCCAACACTCAGACATCATTTACATATAGCCAGGGGAACACTCCAACACTCAGACATCATTTACATATAGCCAGGGGAACACTCCAACACTCAGACATCATTTACATATAGCCAGGGGAACACTCCAACACTCAGACATCATTTACATATAGCCAGGGGAACACTCCAACACTCAGACATCATTTACATATAGCCAGGGGAACACTCAGAACACTCAGACATCATTTACATATAGCCAGGGGAACACTCCAACACTCAAACATCATTTACATATAGCCAGGGGAACACTCCAACACTCAAACATCATTTACATATAGCCAGGGGAACACTCCAACACTCAAACATCATTTACAGATAGCCAGGGGAACACAACACTCAAACATCATTTACATATAGCCAGGGGAACACTCAAAGACTCAGACATCATTTACAGACATCATTTACATATAGCCAGGGGAACACTCAGACATCATTTACAGATAGCCAGGGAACACTCAGAAATCATTTACAGATAGCCAGGGAACACTCCAACACTCAAACATCATTTACATATAGCCAGGGGAACACTCAGACATCATTTACAGATAGCCAGGGGAACACTCCAACACTCAAACATCATTTACATATAGCCAGGGGAACACTCAAACATCATTTACACTCAGACATCATTTACATATAGCCAGGGAACACTCAAACATCATTTACATATAGCCAGGGGAACACTCAGACATCATTTACATATAGCCAGGGGAACACTCAAACATCATTTACATATAGCCAGGGGAACACTCCAACACATCATTTACATATAGCCAGGGGAACACTCAGAAATCATTTACATATAGCCAGGGGAACACTCCAACACTCAGAAATCATTTACATATAGCCAGGGGAACACTCAGAAATCATTTACATATAGCCAGGGGAACACTCCAACACTCAGACATCATTTACATATAGCCAGGGGAACACTCCAACACTCAGAAATCATTTACATATAGCCAGGGAACACTCACATATTTACATATAGCCAGGGGAACACTCAGAACATCATTTTACAGATAGCCAGGGGAACACTCAGACATCATTTACAGATAGCCAGGGAACACTCAGAAATAAGTTACAGATAGCCAGGGGAACACTCAGAAATCATTTACAGATAGCCAGGGGAACACTCAGAAATAAGTTACATCATTTACAGATAGCCAGGGGAACACTCAGAAATCATTTACAGATAGCCAGGGGAACACTCAGAAATAAGTTACAGATAGCCAGGGGAACACTCAGAAATTTACAGATAGCCAGGGGAACACTCAGAAATAAGTTACAGATAGCCAGGGGAACACTCAGAAATAAGTTACAGATAGCCAGGGGAACACTCAGAAATCATTTACAGATAGCCAGGGGAACACTCAGAAATAAGTTACAGATAGCCAGGGGAACACTCAGAAATAAGTTACAGATAGCCAGGGGAACACTCAGACATCATTTACAGATAGCCAGGGGAACACAGAAATAATTTACAGATAGCCAGGGGAACACTCCAACACTCAGACATCATTTATAAAGGAAACATTTCTGTTTACTGAGTCCACCAGATCAGATCAGTAGGGATGACCAGGGATGTTCTCTCTTTAGTGAGTCCACCAGATCAGATCAGTAGGGATGACCAGGGATGTTCTCTGTTTAGTGAGTCCGCCAGATCCGATCAGTAGGGATGACCAGGGATGTTCTCTGTTTAGTGAGTCCGCCAGATCAGAGGCAGTAGGGACGACCAGGGATGTTCTCTGTTTAGTGAGTCCGCCAGATCAGAGGCAGTAGGGATGACCAGGGATTTTCTCTGTTTAGTAAGTCCTCCAGATCAGATCAGTAGGGATGACCAGGGATGTTCTCTGTTTAGTGAGTCCTCCAGATCAGAGGCAGTAGGGATGACCAGGGATGTTCTCTGTTTAGTGAGTCCGCAGATCAGATCAGTAGGGATGACCAGGGATTTTCTCTGTTTAGTAAGTCCTCCAGATCAGATCAGTAGGGATGACCAGGGATGTTCTCTGTTTAGTGAGTCCTCCAGATCAGATCAGTAGGGATGACCAGGGATGTTCTCTGTTTAGTGAGTCCTCCAGATCAGAGGCAGTAGGGATGACCAGGGATGTTCTCTGTTTAGTGAGTCCTCCAGATCAGAGGCAGTAGGGAGGACCAGGGATGTTCTCTGTTTAGTGTGTCCGCCAGATCAGAGGCAGTAGGGATGTGTTCTGATATGTGTATGAATTGGGCCATTTTCCTGTCCTGCTAAGTATTCAAAATGACTACTTTTGGGAAAATGTACAGAGTAAAAAGTACATGGTTTTCTTTTGGAATGTAGTGAAGTAAAAGTAGTCAAAAGTATAAATAGTAAAGTACAGATACCCCCAAAAACGACTTATGTATTTATACTTAAGTACTTTACACCACTACTTTTAATTTATATAGGAAAACATTGTCACTTCTGTGTATCACAACGTCTGGAGAGTAATTTACAAAGCTACCAAAAAAAACGCTTTGATTGAAAAACCTACTCTACACGGTAATGGTGTCTGTTAAAAAATCACACGTCTGTTGCATCACCTGGTCGTCCCCTGTTTTCTGCCCAGGATTGATTAGTGAACCTCACTACTCAGGTCAAATCAAAGAGATGGATGCTTCAGTCAAACAGAGGTGGAAGCTAGGAGACTTCAATTCACATGTGATGATATCCTTATTATGGACGCCATAGACCTGTGGTTCAGACAAAATAAATTAGTTTTAAAGGGCTGCATTCAGTCTAAACAAAAATAGCCACAGGCGCACCACACTATAAAAATCTCATGTAAAACCCAGTTTAATGAGTGATATTTTTTCCGACGTACCAATGTGACTTTTCCTTTCTAGTCTTTAGGAAACATATTGGGCAGCATGAACACCCTTATTGGGCAATCTAACCCTACAGTAGCCCTGGCTACTCCTGATTAGCAAAATAAGACTAAATCACAATGGCATCATTTGGCCTCGAACCTTTCGACTGTCCCACAAAAAGTTTTTTATTTTATATTTTATTTTATATTATTATTATTTTCAGTCAATGGGCAGATAGCAAGCAACAATGACAAGATGCTGCTGTGTGGGGAATCGTAGGTGGCTCGTTTCAGCTCGTTGTGTCTTGTTATTGATACTACTATCTGCTATGTAACTATTTGTTGAAAAAACGGGCCAATTATTTAATTGAGCTTTAATTTGTATTACTTTTTTTCCCACTTAGCTTACTGACTTATTTTCTATTGTTGTTGAGTTGTCGAGAGGTCAACCTGCAAGTAAGAATTTCAAGGTTTTATACAGGGTGTTACGGTACAGAGTCAATGTGGAGGCTATATACAAGGTGTTTCGGTACAGAGTCAATGTGGAGGCTATATACAAGGGGGTACCGGTACAGAGTCAATGTGGAGACTATATACAGGGTATTATGGTACAGAGTCAATGTGGAGGCTATATACAGGGGGTACCGGTAGACAGTCAATACTTGCATACTATTGTTTGTACAGATGAACGTGGCACGTTTGCTCCAAGCTTAAACCAGACTTGTGGAGGTCTACAATTTGTTTTCTAAGGTCGTTCTATTGATTTTACCATGATCTCAAGCGAAGAGACACTGATTTTGAAGGTAGGCCTTGAAATACATCCACAGGTACACCTCCAATTGACTCAAATTATGTCAATTAGCCTATCAGAAGTTTCTAAAGCCATGACATCATTTTCTGGAATTTTCCAAGCAGTTTAAAGGCAGTCAACTTAGTGTATGTAAACTTCTGACCCACTGGAATTGTGATACAGTGAGTTATAAGTGAAGTAATCTGTCTGTCAACAATTGTTGGAAAAATGACTTGTCTCATGCACTACTTTGTGTATTACACAATCATTTTTCCAACAATTGTTTACAGACAGATTATTTCACTTACAACTCACTGTATCACAATTCACGGATTTCCGAACCGACTTGCCAAAACTATAGTTTGTTAACATTAAATGTGTGGAGTGGTTGAAAAACAAGTTTTAATTACTCCAACCTAAATGTATGTAAACTTCAGGCTTCAACTGTATAAATGTATGTACATATATATATATTTTTTACGCTTCAATGGGTCTTAAAATTCAAAATCACATATCATAATAATGTTTGGTATGACCTTCTTTAAACCTGAAAAAATATAATTTGTCAATGTTCATCTCAAATAACACCACATTCATGCATTTAGCTATTGAAACTCTATTTATTTTTTTGCCTGGGGAGGATGCCCCCAGACCCTCCTACGTGCCTTGGACTAAGACCCAAATGTCTTCAAATCCTATAAAGGCACCTGCTAAATGACCCCAGAACTCTGATACTGTACTATTAAAATTATAATCAATAAAATGAAAGAAAAGCTCGTTACTAATTATTGTAGGAGCTGATGACTGATATGATTGTGTGTGTGATATGATAGCCTTTCTATTCAAACTGCTAATTTCACACATGATTGAGTCTCTATTGTTTGTAATGAACCAGCTTTCCTGAATATTGCACTTGACTGGCTGACTGACTACTGGGCACAATGGCTGCCATTATGCTATTGGCTCGCTGGACCCATTTATCATTGTACCCAGCCCATGATAGAGATTACAGCACGCACACACATATACACACAGAGTGCCATGGCGGTCTGGTTTCTGGCTTCTCTGTCATGGATGAGAGTGTTCTCTCCACAAGGAGTCATTCACACAGTCTTAATTGACCACCAACAATCACTCAACAGATTTATGGATTCTTTGAAATAATAGTCCCTTCACTGGAGTGACTTTTATATGAGGCTGTCCGAGGAGTGTGGCCTGCCTCAGAGCGATGCTTCCATTGTAGGGAGAGGAGAGGGCATGTTGGTGGATGGGCTGCCTGGAGGGTTTTTGTCGCTATTATGGTCATAAATTCTGTCTCTTAAACACTGACCTCAATGGAAACACTGAATATAGAATGCAATATGCATTCAGGGGAGACAGTGATATCAACATATATCTTAGGCCTAAATAGAGGACTAAGGTGGATTGGAACTTAGTCTGGGTTGAGGACTGATTTTGCCCTTATGATGCATCTGTCAGAATGCAGGAATAATGGTTGGAGACAAGGTTTCCATTTTCTTCTATTATCTAACTTCAAATAAAGGCCCAAGCACAGGGAGACAGGAGGGAAGGATGGAGATACTCTATTTAAAGGGCTGATAAAGTTGTGGTACAACTTGTGATATGTTGTACGGTCTTGAATTGGATGTGGATAACAGGGATGTTGTGGTCTGGAAGGGAGAGACAGAAGGGAAACATTAGGAGCACATCACAGTAAAGGTGCAGACATGACAAGGTAGTGACAGGAGACTGTAGAACTACAACCTGAAGAGACTTCCAGGAGAATACAGAACTACAAACTGAAGATACTGCCAGGAGACTGCCGGGACACTGTAGAACTACAAACTGAAGAGACTGCCAGGAGACTGTAGAACTACAACCTGAACAGACTGCCAGGAGACTGTAGAACTACAAACTGAAGAGACTGCCAGGAGACTGTAGAACTACAAACTGAAGAGACTGCCAGGAGACTGCCAGGAGGCTGTAGAACTACAAACTGAAGAGACTGCCAGGAGAATACAGAACTACAACCTGAAGAGACTGCCAGGAGACTACAGAACTACAAACTGAAGAGACTGCCAGTAGACTACAGATCTGCAACCTGGAGACTGCCAGGAGACTGTAGAACTACAACCTGAAGAGACTGCCAGTAGACTACAGAACTACAAACTGAAGAGACTGCCAGGAGGCTGTAGAACTACAACCTGAAGAGACTGCCAGGAGACTACAGAACTACAAACTGAAGAGACTGCCAGGAGAATACAGAACTACAACCTGAAGAGACTGCCAGGAGACTATAGAACTACAACCTGAAGAGACTGCCAGGAGACAATAAAACTACAACCTGAAGAGACTGCCAGGAGACTATAAAACTACAACCCGAAGAGACTGCCAGGAGACTATAAAACTACAACCTGAAGAGACTGCCAGGAGACTATAGAACTAAAACCTGAAGAGACTGCCAGGAGACTATAGAACTAAAACCTGAAGAGACTGCCAGGAGACTATAAAACTACAACCTGAAGAGACTGCCAGGAGACTATAAAACTACAACCTGAAGAGACTGCCAGGAGAACAGAACAGGACTACAAAGGAGCATTACAGAAGCATTGATATAATGGACACAACAAAACAAGTTCAGGCAGCATAATGCTCATGGTATTTACCACAGAATATTCTATATATAAATATAACCTCAGCAAAAAAAGAAACGTCCCTTTTTCAGGACCCTGTCTTTCAAAGATAATTGGTAAAAATCCAAATAACTTCACAGATCTTCATTGGAAAGGGTTTAAACACTGTTCCCCCATGCTTGTTCAATGAACAGGACGGCATCAACAACTGCCTGAGTTACACCAGGAACCCACAATCCCTCCATCAGTGCTCAGACTGTCTTCAATAGGCTGAGAGAGGCTGGACTGTTGTAAGGCAGGTCCTCACCAGACATCACCGGCAACAACGTCACCTATGGGCACAAACCCACAATCGCTGGACCAGACAGGTCTGGCAAAAAGTGCTGTTCGCTGACGAGTCGCGTTTTTGTCTCACCAGGGGTGATGGTCAGATTCGCGTTTATAGAAGGAATGAGCGTGACACCGAGGCCTGTACTATGGAGTGGGATCGATTTGGAGGTGGAGGGTCCGTCATGGTCTGGGGCGGTGTGTCACCGCACCATCGGACTGAGCTTGTTGTCATTGCAGGCAATCTCAACGCTGTGCTCCCTCATGTGCTACCCTTCCTGCAGACTCATCCTGACATGATCCTCCAGCATGACAATGCCACCAGCCATACTGCTGGCTCTGTGTATGTGATTTCCTGCAAGACAGGACTGTCAGTGTTCTGCCATGGCCAGCGAAGAGCCCGAATCTCAATCCCATTGAGCAGGTCTGGGACCTGTTGGATCGGAGGGTGAGGGCTATGGCCATTCCCCCTAGAAATGTCCAGGAACCTGCAGGTGCCTTGGTGGAAGAGTGGGGTAACATCTCACTGCAAGAACTGGCAGATCTGGTGCAGTCCATGAGGAGGAGATGCACTGCAGTAATTAATGCAGCTGGTGGCCACACCAGATACTGACTGTTATTTTTGATTTTGACCCCCCCTTTGTTCAGGGACACATTATTCCATTTCTGTTAGTCACATGCCTGTGGAACTTGTTCAGTTTATGTCTCAGTTGTTGAATCTTGTTATGTTCATACAAATATTTACACATGTTAAGTTTCCTGAAAATAAACGCAGTTGACAGTGAGAGGACGTTTCTTTTTTTGCCGAGTTTATAAATATGTAGTGCCTTCAGAAAGTATTCAGACACCTTTTTAACCTTAAACATTTTTATGTTGTCAGGTTACAGCCTTATTCTGAAAGTAAATAAATCGATTAAATAAAAAGTTTTCCTCCGCAATCTACACACAAAGCGAAAAAAGGTTTTTAGAAATGTTTTCAAACGTATTAAAAATAAAAAACAGAAATACCTTATTTACATAAGTATTCAGACACTTTGCTAAGAGTCTCAAAATTGAGCTCAGGTGTATCCTGTTTCCATTGATCATCATTGAGATGTTTCTGCAACTTTTCCACCTGTGGTAAATTCTGTCTATATAAGGTCCCACAGTTGACAGTGCATGTCAGAGCAAAAACCAAGCCATGAGGTTGAAGGAATTGTCTGTAAAGCTCCGAGACAGGATTGTGTCAAGGTACAGATCTGGGGAAGAACACAATGCTCTCAATAATTCTTAAATGAAAGAAGTTCAGAACCACCAAGACTCTTCCTAGAGCTGGCCACCCAGCCAAACTGAGCAATTGAAGGGACTTGGTCAGGGAGGTGACCAAGAACCCGATGGTCACTCTGACAGAGCTGTAGAATTCCTCTGTGGAGATGGGAGAAGCTTCCAGAAGGACAACCATCTCTGCAGCTCTCCACCAATCAGGCCTTTATGGTAGAGTGGCCAGACGGAAGTCCCTCCTCAGTGAAAGGCACATGACAGCCCACTTGGAGTTTGACAAAGGCACCTAAAGACTTTCAGACCATGAGAAACAATATTCTCTGATCTGACCAAGAATGAACTCTTTGGCCCAAATGCCAAGCGTCACGTCTGGAGGAAACCTGGCACCATCTCTACGGCGAGGCATGGTGGTGGCAGCATCAAGCTGTGGGGATGTTTTTCAGCGGCAGGGACTTGGAGAGTAGTCAGGATCGAGGGAAAGATGAATGGAGCAAATTACAGAGAGATTCTTGATGAAAACCTGCTCCAGAACACTCAGGACCTCAGACTGGGGTGAAGGTTCACCTTACAACAGGACAACAACCCTAAGCACACAGCCAAGACAATGCAGGAGTTGCTTTGGGACAAGTCTCTGAATGTCCTTGGGTGGTCCAGCCAGAGCCCAGACTTGATCCCTAGCGAACATCTCTGGAGATACCTGAAAAAAAGCTGTGCAGCAACGCTTCCAATTCAACCTGACAGTGTTTGAGAGGATCTGCAGAGAAGAATGGGAGAAACTCCCCAAATACAGGTGTGCCAAGTTTGTAGCATCATACCCAAGAAGAGTCGAGGCTGTAATTGCTGCCAAAGGTGCTTCAACAAAGTACTGAGTAAAGGGTCTGAATACTTAGATGATAAGAGTTAAAAAAACACAAATCTTTGTCATTATGGGGTATTGTGATATCATTATGGGGTTATTGTGATGTCATTATGGTGTATTGGGATGTCATTATGGGGTATTGTGATGTCATTATTGGGCATTGTGATGTCATTATGGGGAATTGTGATGTCATTATTGGGTATTGTGATGTCATTATGGGGTATTGTGATATCATTATGAGGTTAATGTGATGTCATTATGGTATATTGTGATGTCATTATGGGGTATTGTGATGTCATTATGGGGAATTGTGATGTCATTATTGGGCATTGTGTGTAGATGAGGAAAAAATATGTCATCCATATTAGAAGAAGGCTGTAACAAAATGTGAAAAAAGTCTGAATACTTTCTGAAGGCATTGTATACAGTGGGGAGAACAAGTATTTGAAACACTGCTGATTTTGCAGGTTTTCCTACTTACAAAGCATGTAGAGGTCTGTAATGTTTATCATAGGTACACTCCAACTGTGAGAGACGGAATCTAAAACTAAAATCCCCAAAATCACATTGTATGATTTTTAAGTAGTTAATTAGCATTTTATTGCATGACATAAGTATTTGATCACCTACCAACTGTAACCGATGTGAAATGGCTAGCTAGTTAGCGGTGGTGCGCGCTAATAGCATTTCAATCGGTGACGTCACTTGCTCTGAGACCTGAAGTAGTCGTTCCCCTTGCTCTTCAAGGGCCGCGGCTTTTGTGGAGTGATGGGTAACAATGCTTCGTGGGTGACTGTTGTTGATGTGTGCAGAGGGTCCCTGGTTTGCGCCCGGGTATGGGCGAGGGGACGGACTAAAGTTATACTGTTACATTGATGCTCAATGACCCAGATCTTTGGTTGCTGCGGAAAGGAGGAGGTCAAAAGGGGGGTGAGTGTAACCGATGTGAAATGGCTAGCTAGTTAACGGTGGTGCGCGCTAATAGCATTTCAATCGGTGACGTCACTCGCTTTGAGACCTTGAAGTAGTCGTTCCCCTTGCTCTTCAAGGGCCGTGGCTTTTGTGGAGTGATGGGTAACAATGCTTCGTGGGTGACTGTTGTCTGTGTGTAGAGGGTCCCTGGTTCGAGGCCGGTTCGGGGACAGACTAAAGTTATACTGTTACACAACCAGTAAGAATTCCTGCTCTCACAGACCTGTTTTTCTTTAAGAAGCCCTCCTGTTCTCCACTCATTACCTGTATTAACTGCACCTGTTTGAACTCGTTACCCGTATTAAAGACTCCTGTCCACACACTCAATCAAACAGACTCCAACCTCTCCACAATGGCCAAGACCAGACAGCTGTGTAAGGACATCAGGGATAAAATTGTAGAAGGCTGGGATGGGCTACAGAACAATAGGCAAGCAGCTTGGTGAGAAGGCAACAACTGTTGGCGCAATTATTAGAAAATGGATGAAGTTCAAGGTGACGGTCAATCACCCTCGGTCTGGGGCTCCATGCAAGTTCTCACCTCGTGGGGCATCAATGATCATGAGGAAGGTGAGGGATCAGCCCAGAACTACACGGCAGGACCTGGTCAATGACCTGAAGAGAGCTGGGACCACAGTCTCAAAGAAAACTATTAGTAACACACTACGCCATCATGGATTAAAATCCTGCAGCGCACGCAAGGTCCCCCTGCTCAAGCCAGCGCATGTCCAGGCCCGTCTGAAGTTTGCCAATGACCATCTGGATGATCCAGAGGAGTAATGGGAGAAGGTCATGTGGTCTGATGAGACAAAAATAGAGCTTTATGGTCTAAAATCAACTCACCATCTTTGGAGGAAGAAGAAGGATGAGTACAACCCAAAGAACACCATCCCAACCGTGAATCATAGAGGTGGAAATATCATTCTTTGGGGATGCTTTTCTGCAAAGGGGACAGGACGACTGCACCGTATTGAGGGGAGGAAGGATGGGGCCATGTATAGTGAGATCTTGGCCAACAACCTCCTTCCCTCAGTAAGAGCATTGAAGATGGGTCGTGGCTGGGTCTTCCAGCATGACAACGACTTGAAACACACAGCCAGGGCAACTAAGGAGTGGCTCCGTAAGAAGCATCTCAAGGTCCTGGTGTGGCCTAGCCAGTCTCCAGACCTGACACCCAATAGAAAATCTTTGGAGGGAGCTGAAAGTCCGTATTGCCCAGCGACAACCCCGAAACCTGAAGGATCTGGAGAAGGTCTGTATGGAGGAGTGGGCCAAAATCCCTGCTGCAGTGTGTGCAAACCTGGTCAAGAACTACAGGAAACGTATGATCACTGTAACTGCAAACAAAGGTTTCTGTACCAAATATTAAGTTCTGCTTTTCTGATGTATCAAATACTTATGTCATGCAATAAAATGCCAATTAATTACTTAAAAATCATGCAATGTGATTTTCTGGATTTTTGTTTTAGATTCCTTCTCTCACAGTTGAAGTGTACCTATGATAAAAATTACAGACCTCTACATGCTTTGTAAGTAGGAAAACCTGCAAAATCGGCAGTGTATCAAATACTTGTTCTCCCCACTGTATAAACTATTAGTCACGCACAATGGAAGTGTTGGGCCATCATGTGGCATCTGCAAGCACACTGTTCCAGTGTGTAGGAAGGAGCCTGCTGCTTGTATGGGTAATGATAAGAGTTAAAAAGGGTAAAGGACAGTTGATTAGGCAGTGGGAACAGGTGAGGAGGGAAGGGGCGTGGCCTGGGGGTAATGCTGTCAGAGTGACACGGCTCTTCACAATAAGGCGTGTTTGTGAATTTGTGGTTATTTTTGTGGTTATTCACTGTTGGAGTGATTTGAACTTTCTGTCCTCTAGCGTTGCTCTACACCTCAAGGTTTTTTGCAGACAGTCTCTCGTCTTTTATACTTCATATGACCTAGTTTGGCCCAGACAGACACTCATACGGGTCTGTGTTTGCTGGATGAGGAGGGGCCACACAGAAAAGGAGGTTTTCCAGCCAATCTAAACTGGGCATTGCCAATGGGGGTGGACATACAGGGGGGTTCCATCTGGTCTAATCCGCTTTAGAAAACAACGGTAACAACACATTGCAAAACAGAACAAGTCAATCTTCTGTTATATACTCTCACCGTGTTCCCTCCCACTCACCTGTGGTCTCGTCGTGTTCCCTCCCACTCACCTGTGGTCTCATCGTGTTCCCTCCCACTCTCCTGTGGTCTCATCGTGTTCCCTCCCACTCACCTGTGGTCTCATCGTGTTCCCTCCCACTCGCCTGTGGTCTCATCGTGTTCCCTCCCACTCACCTGTGGTCTCATCGTGTTCCCTCCCACTCTCCTGTGGTCTCATCGTGTTCCCTCCCACTCACCTGTGGTCTCATCGTGTTCCCTCCCACTCACCTGTGGTCTCATCGTGTTCCCTGCCACTCACCTGTGGTCTCATCGTGTTCCCTGCCACTCACCTATGGTCTCATCGTGTTCCCTCCCACTCACCTATGGTCTCTTCGTGTTCCCTCCCACTCACCTGTGGTCTCATATTGAAGGACATGATATTCAGCATGGTGGTACAGGGGACAAGACAGAGGACATTCCTATATGTCTTTGTGTGACCTGATGAAACAACAATGTGTGTCAGTGTGTCGTGGTGCGTATTAGCAGCCCCAAGCCATCTGCTTACTGCTTCCCCTGCATCTGGACCCCACTAATACCTCATAATCCTGATGATACCATACTACACCCCCTGCTATCACAATCCCACTAGACAAGACATTTCTCCCCACACAGAGAAAGTGAACACTACTTGTGTCACAGGCATCGCTGCAGCCATTCTAATATATTACCTGTACGTTCCAGCCATCCTGAATATAGCCTGTATGTTCCAGCCATACTGAATATAGCCTGTACGTTCCAGCCATTCTGAATATATAGCCTGTATGTTGTCCGCCTGAACCTTTGTGAAGGATACTACTGGAAACTTGTGTGTGAGGTAAGATATTTTTTGATGGGTTTTTTGTTTTCTGGTGATGAGTGATATGGGTCCTTTGTTCATACATTCTGGTACGTAGCCCACATTGTGTGAGGAGACAAAGGCAACACCCTCCTTCTGATAGTGTATAATGTCTTGTTTGTGTTTCTGAAAAGCTGTCAAAGAATATTGAAATTTGCTGTTGTTGTCTTCACTACCTGAAGAAGTTGGCAAGTACAGTAATGGAATTTGACCTCAACCACTCTCTCTCTCAATTCAATTCAATTCAATTCAATTCAAGGGCTTTATTGGCATGGGAAACATGTGTTAACATTGCCAAAGCAAGTGAGGTAGATAATATATAAAGTGAATATATAAAGTGAAATAAATAATAAAAATTAACAGTAAACATCACACATACAGAAGTTTCAAAACAATAAAGACATTACAAATGTCATATATATATATACAGTGTTTTAACAATGTACAAATGGTAAAGGACACAAGATAAAATAAATAAGCATAGATATGGGTTGTATTTACAATGTTGTGTGTTCTTCACTGGTTGCCCTTTTCTCGTGGCAACAGGTCACAAATCTTGCTGCTGTGATGGCACACTGTGGAATTTCACCCAGTAGATATGGGAGTTTTTCCAAATTGGATTTGTTTTCGAATTCTTTGTGGATCTGTGTAATTTGAGGGAAATATGTCTCTCTAATATGGTCATACATTGGGCAGGTGGTTAGGAAGTGCAGCTCAGTTTCCACCTCATTTTGTGGGCAGTGAGCACATAGCCTGTCTTCTCTTGAGAGCCATGTCTGCCTACGGTGGCCTTTCTCAATAGCAAGGCTATGCTCACTGAGTCTGTACATAGTCAAAGCGTTCCTTAATTTTGGGTCAGTCACAGTGGTCAGGTATTCTGCCGCTGTGTACTCTCTGTGTAGGGCCAAATAGCATTCTAGTTTGCTCTGTTTTTTTGTTAATTCTTTCCAATGTGTCAAGTAATTATCTTTTTGTTTTCTCATGATTTGGTTGGGTCTAA
>NC_056452.1:30746986-30749486 GCF_018296145.1 Oncorhynchus tshawytscha | reverse complement strand
GTCCAGCTTAGAGTCCATCTTAGAGTCCATCTTAGAGTCCAGCTTAGAGTCCATCTTAGAATCCAGTTTAGAGTCCAGCTTAGAGTCCATCTTAGAGTCCAGTTTAGAGTCCAGTTTAGAGTCCAGCTGAGTCCAGCTTAGAGTCCAGCTTAGAGTCCAGTTTAGAGTCCAGCTTAGAGTCCAGTTTAGAGTCCAGTTTAGAGTCCAGCTTAGAGTCCAGTTTAGAGTCCAGTTTAGAGTCTGGCTAAAACCACCAATTTACACCGAATTCATCCCATGTCAGTGTGATTTTGTTGTTCTAGTGGTGTTTCCTAGCTGTGCCCCGGTTGTGTGGTTTCCAGTGGTCTTAGCTGTGCCACCAACGACTGAATGAAACAACGACATCTGGTTGGCTGAGCTGGAGAATTAAACCGGGTAGAGATGCTATCAGATCTACGTAAGCATGTTCAGTGAGTGAGAGGTGTGTGGGGTTTCGGAGGGAAGGCTGTGTGTCAATACAGTTAACTATCAGGAAGGATGTACTTTAACACACACACACACACACACACACACACTGAGTTCCCCAGTGTACAGTGACTCAGTTTTGACTGAGTTCCTCAGCATAGTGACTGAGTTTTGACTGAGTTCTCCAATATACAGTGACTGAGTTCCTCAACATAGTGACTGAGTTTTGACTGAGTTCCCCAACATAGTGACTGAGTTTTGACTGAGTTCCCCAATATAGTGAGTGAGTTTTGACTGAGTTCCCCAATGTACAGTGACTTAGTTTTGACTGAGTTCCTCAGCATAGTGACTGAGTTTTGACTGAGTTCTCCAATATAGTGAGTGAGTTTTGATTGAGTTCTCCAATATACAGTGACTGAGTTTTGACCTAGTACTCCAATATACATTGACTGAGTTTTGACTGAGTTCTCCAATATACAGGGACTGAGTTTTGACTGAGTTCTCCAATATACATTGACTGAGTTTTGACTGAGATCTCCAATATACAGGGACTGAGTTTTGACTGAGTTCTCCAATATACATTGACTGAGTTTTGACTGAGATCTCCAATATACAGGGACTGAGTTTTGACTGAGTTCTCCAATATACAGTGACTGAGTTCTCCAATATACATTGACTGAGTTTTGACTGAGTTCCCCAACATAGTGACTGAGTTTCTAAATATACATTGCGGTGAAATAGTATTCGCCCCCTTCATGATTTTCTCTGTTTTTCCATCTTTTTGATACTGAATGTTATCAGATCTCTAATATTTACAAATTCCCCCCCATGTGAAAAAGTAATCCCATACAATAACTGGTTGTGCCACATTTAGCTGTAACGACTCCAACCAACCACTTCCTGTAATTGTTGATCAGTTTCTCACGTCGCTGTGGAGGAATTTTGGTCCACTCTTCCACGTAGAACTCAGCGGCATTTGAGGGTTTCCAAGCATGAACGGCTCGTTTCAAATCCTGCCACAACATCTCAATTGGGATTAGGGCTGGATTTGACTAAACCAGTCCAAAACTTCACATTATTTTTTATTTTTAACCAAATTTCATGTAGTCTTGATTGTGTGGTTTGGATCATTGTCTTTCTGCGTGACCCAGCTGCACTTCAGCTTCAGTTCAGAGACGGGTGGCCTGACGTTCTCCTGTAGAATACTCTGATAATAGAGCAGAATTCATGGTTCCTACTATGGCAAGTCGTCCAGGTCCCAAGGCAACAAAACATCCCCAAACCATCACACTACCAACAAGATACTTGACCGTTGGTGTACGAGTTCTTACTGTGGAATGCAGTGTTTGGTTTTCGACAGACATAATGGGACCCATCTCGTCCGAAATGTTTACTTAAGTTTGCCTTTAAGCACCTGGATGATCATCAAGACTCTTGGAAGAATGTTCTTTGGACGGATGAGTCAGAAGTGTACCTTTTTGGATGCCACTCAGATGTATTATTAACGTGGCATAAGTCATGGCAAAGTATGTAGAATTGCAGGAAATTTGCTGTAAAACTGCAAAATATTCTCCCCACCCAATGTGAAAACGTGTAGAATATCCCATGTGAAAACGTGTAGAATATCCCATGTGAAAACGTGTAGAATATCCCATGTGAAAACGTGTAGAATATCCCATGTGAAAACGTGTAGAATATCCCATGTGAAAACGTGTAGAATATCCCATGTGAAAACGTGTAGAATATCCCATGTGAAAACGTGTAGAATATCCCATGTGAAAACATGTAGAATATCCCATGTGAAAACGTGTAGAATATCCCAATGTGAAAACATGTAGAATATCCCAATGTGAAAACATGTAGAATATCCCAATGTGAAAACATGTAGAATATCCCAATGTGAAAACGTGTAGAATATCCCATGTGAAAACATGTAGAATATCCCATGTGAAAACGTGTAGAATATCCCATGTGAAAACGTGTAGACTATCCCATGTGAAAACGTGTAGAATATCCCATGTGAAAACGTGTAGATTATCCCATGTGAAAACGTGTA
>NC_056452.1:30739486-30741986 GCF_018296145.1 Oncorhynchus tshawytscha | reverse complement strand
TGTCCTGTCCAGGGGTGTCCTGGTACATCAAGCTGTCTCACTCTACAGAAACAGGAGATAGACTAGTGTCCTGTCCTGTCCAGGGGGTGTCCTGGTACATCAAGCTGTCTCACTCTACAGGAACAGGAGATAGACATCAGCTGTCTCACTCCTGTCCTGTCCAGGGGTGTCCTGGTACAACAAGCTGTCTCACTACAGAAACAGGAGATAGACTAGTGTCCTGTCCAGGGGGTGTCCTGGTACATCAAGCTGTCTCACTACAGAAACAGGAGACAGACTCGTGTCCTGTCCAGGGGTGTCCTGGTACATCAAGCTGTCTCACTACAGAAACAGGAGACAGACTAGTGTCCTGTCCAGGGGGTGTCCTGGTACATCAAGCTGTCTCACTACAGAAACAGGAGACAGACTAGTGTCCTGTCCAGGGGGTGTCCTGGTACATCAAGCTGTCTCACTACAGAAACAGGAGACAGACTAGTGTCCTGTCCAGGGGATGTCCTGGTACATCAAGCTGTCTCACTACAGAAACAGGAGACAGACTAGTGTCCTGTCCAGGGGGTGTCCTGGTACATCAAGCTGTCTCACTACAGAAACAGGAGACAGACTAGTGTCCTGTCCAGGGGGTGTCCTGGTACATTCAGCTGTCTCACTACAGAAACAGGAGACAGACTAGTGTCCTGTCCAGGGGGTGTCCTGGTACATTCAGCTGTCTCACTACAGAAACAGGAGACAGACTAGTGTCCTGTCCAGGGGGTGTCCTGGTACATTCAGCTGTCTCACTACAGAAACAGGAGACAGCCTCGTGCTCCTGTGAGCCGTTCCATTCATATGAACCAAGGCTCACACAAGGCTTACAATACAGGCAGTAGAACAGAGACAAAGACAGAAATGCCAAAAGATCATATTTCCGTAATGCAATGTTGTCAGAGAAGAAGATCCAGGAATAGCTGGTGTTGTGTAGACTGTATCACACTGTGTATTGCCTGGGATGGAGGCTTCCTCAATAGGGGTCAGTCAGACTCTGGGAACGAAGTGTCCAGGAATATAATACAAAATGTTACTGGGAGTCAGACTGTGCCTACGCAATGTGTACAGAGACGCAGTAGGAAGGAAGTGTCCAGGAATATAATACACAATACACTGGTATGTTACTGGGAGACAGACTGTGACAATTAAACATTCAGCCATGTAGGACAGGAAATGAACCTGAAGAGAGGAGAGGAGGAGAGGAGGCTGACCATCAGAGCAGTCCATTCAGCCATTCGAAAGGACAGGAAATGAACCAAAGGAGAGGAGGAGGATAACTATTAGAATAGGAAATGAAGAGCCTTTGTACCGCTGCTAGCTAATTGAGCTAGTTAGAGATCTCAGGTTTCTATAACTTGATACTTAAAGAATCAAAAAAAAGAACGTAACTCTTGTGGCACAGAAACAAAAGTCTCTGTGTTCAGACGGCTAATATTGTAACTTTAAAATGTTTCGACTGTCTTGAGTATGCAGCAAGTAAGTGACTGAAATGAAAGGAATTGTGAAGTTTTTTTAGGAAGACATCAGGGAAGCTCATCAAACAGAAGCTAGCCTGTTAGGGCCCCCCCCCCCAACCTCACAGGGAATATAGGTTAGTGCTCCCTTCTTGGCAGTAGATACATGTCATTTTTGTTGTTGTGTCAAAGTACATTTTCTGCAATTTTACCATGAGGTGCATTTTTTAAAATGATTTTAAAATAATTTTTAAGCAAATTTCCTGCCATTTTACACAGTTTTTCATGACTTATGCCATGTTCAAATGATATCTGAGTGAGAAGGACTAACAAAATCAATGGGGACAGCCTAGAGGTCAGGGCCCCAGACCACATGCCCTGTGTGCCCTGTGTGCTGGGACAGTCATTTGGTAATGTTTGAGTAGCTGATGAGACGTTTTGTTTTTATTTGATATTTTCTAATTGAGTGACTGTCAGTGAATGACATAACAAGAGAAAAACTGATGATTTTAACAACCACCATTTTGAAAAGGCACCTTGTGTGTTCTACTATTCTAACTCTGAACAGGAAGTCGGGACCCCGACTGAGTTACCCCTTCTAGCGGGCCAAACCAAATGTCGTTGCGAGCCAAGTTTGGAGCGGCCCTGCTCGAAAGAGATGAAAGGACATCACTCTCCTGGGTTGACAACTTCCACTACTGTGTCATCAATCAATCAATCAAATGTATTTGTAAAGCCCTTTTTACATCAGCTGATGTCACAAAGTGCTGTACAGAAACCCAGCCTAAAACCCCAAACAGCAAGCAACGCAGGTGTAGAAGCACGGTGGCTAGGAAAAACTCCCTAGAAAGGCCAAAACCTAGGAAGAAACCTAGAGAGGATCCAGGCTCTGAGGGGTGGCTAGTCCTCTTCTGGCTGTGCTGGGTAGAGAGGAACCAGGCTATGAGGGGTGGCCAGTCCTCTTCTGGCTGTGCCGGGTAGAGAGGAACCAGGCTATGAGGGGTGGCCAGTCCTCTTCTGGC
>NC_056452.1:30719486-30734486 GCF_018296145.1 Oncorhynchus tshawytscha | reverse complement strand
ACTGTAGAGTTGGTTTCCTTCAGTTTGTAGTCTACATTTATAACTGTAGTCTTAGTTTCCTTCAGTTTGTAGTCTACATTTTTAACTGTAGAGTTGGTTTCCTTCAGTTTGTAGTCTACATTTATAACTGTAGTCTTAGTTTCCTTCAGTTTGTAGTCTACATTTTTAACTGTAGAGTTGGTTTCCTTCAGTTTGTAGTCTACATTTATAACTGTAGAGTTGGTTTCCTTCAGTTTGTAGTCTACATTTATAACTGTAGGGTTAGTTTCCTTCAGTTTGTAGTCTACATTTATAACTGTAGTCTTAGTTTCCTTTGGTTTGTAGTCTACATTTATAACTGTAGTCTTAGTTTCCTTCAGTTTGTGGTCTACATTTATAACTGTAGTCTTAGTTTCCTTTGGTTTGTAGTCTACATTTATAACTGTAGTCTTAGTTTCCTTTGGTTTGTAGTCTACATTTATAACTGTAGAGTTGGTTTCCTTCGGTTTGTAGTCTACATTTATAACTGTAGAGTTGGTTTCCTTCAGTTTGTAGTCTACATTTATAACTGTAGTCTTAGTTTCCTTCAGTTTGTAGTCTACATTTATAACTGTAGTCTTAGTATCCTTCAGGTTGTAGTCTACATTTATAACTGTAGTCTTAGTTTCCTTCAGTTTGTAGTCTACATTTATAACTGTAGTCTTAGTTTCCTTCAGTTTGTAGTCTACATTTATAACTGTAGTCTTAGTTTCCTTCAGTTTGTAGTCTACATTTTTAACTGTAGAGTTGGTTTCCTTCAGTTTGTAGTCTACATTTATAACTGTAGTCTTAGTATCCTTCAGTTTGTAGTCTACATTTATAACTGTAGTCGTAGTTTCCTTCAGTTTGTAGTCTACATTCATAACTGTAGTCATAGTTTCCTTCAGTTTGTAGTCTACATGTATAACTGTAGTCTTAGTTTCCTTCAGTTTGTAGTCTACATTTATAACTGTAGAGTTGGTTTCCTTCAGTTTGTAGTCTACATTTATAACTGTAGAGTTGGTTTCCTTCAGTTTGTAGCCTACAGTTATAACTGTAGAGTTGGTTTCCTTCAGTTTGTAGCCTACATTTATAACTGTAGTCTTAGTTTCCTTCAGTTTGTGGTCTACATTTATAACTGTAGAGTTGGTTTCCTTCAGTTTGTAGTCTACATTTATAACTGTAGAGTTGGTTTCCTTCAGTTTGTAGTCTACATTTTTAACTGTAGAGTTGGTTTCCTTCAGTTTGTAGTCTACATTTATAACTGTAGTCTTAGTTTCCTTCAGTTTGTAGTCTACATTTATAACTGTAGTCTTAGTTTCCTTCAGTTTGTAGTCTACATTTATAACTGTAGTCTTAGTTTCCTTCAGTTTGTAGTCTACATTTATAACTGTAGTCTTAGTTTCCTTCAGTTTGTAGTCTACATTTATAACTGTAGACTTGGTTTCCTTCAGTTTGTAGTCTACATTTTTAACTGTAGAGTTGGTTTCCTTCAGTTTGTAGTCTACATTTATAACTGTAGAGTTGGTTTCCTTCAGTTTGTAGTCTACATTTATAACTGTAGTCTTAGTTTCCTTCAGTTTGTAGTCTACATTTATAAATGTAGTCTTAGTTTCCTTCAGTTTGTAGTCTACATTTATAACTGTAGTCTCAGTTTGTAGTCTACATTTATAACTGTAGTCTTAGTATCCTTCAGTTTGTAGTCTACATTTATAACTGTAGTCTCAGTTTGTAGTCTACATTTATAACTGTAGTCGTAGTATCCTTCAGTTTGTAGTCTACATTCATAACTGTAGTCATAGTTTCCTTCAGTTTGTAGTCTACATTTATAACTGTAGTCTTAGTTTCCTTCAGTTTGTAGTCTACATTTATAACTGTAGTCTTAGTTTCCTTCAGTTTGTAGTCTACATTTATAACTGTAGTCTTAGTATCCTTCAGTTTGTAGTCTACATTTATAACTGTAGTCGTAGTTTCCTTCAGTTTGTAGTCTACATTCATAACTGTAGTCATAGTTTCCTTCAGTTTGTAGTCTACATGTATAACTGTAGTCTTAGTTTCCTTCAGTTTGTAGTCTACATTTTTAACTGTAGAGTTGGTTTCCTTCAGTTTGTAGTCTACATTTATAACTGTAGTCTTAGTTTCCTTCAGTTTGTAGTCTACATTTATAACTGTAGAGTTGGTTTCCTTCGGTTTGTAGTCTACATTTATAACTGTAGAGTTGGTTTCCTTCAGTTTGTAGTCTACATTTATAACTGTAGTCTTAGTTTCCTTCAGTTTGTAGTCTACATTTATAACTGTAGAGTTGGTTTCCTTCAGTTTGTAGTCTACATTTTTAACTGTAGAGTTGGTTTCCTTAAGTTTGTAGTCTACATTTATAACTGTAGAGTTGGTTTCCTTCAGTTTGTAGTCTACATTTATAACTGTAGTCTTAGTTTCCTTCAGTTTGTAGTCTACATTTATACTTTAGAGTTGGTTTCCTTCAGTTTGTATTCTACATTTATAACTGTAGTCTTAGTTTCCTTCAGTTTGTAGTCTACATTTATAACTGTAGCGTTGGTTTCCTTCAGTTTGTAGTCTACATGTATAACTGTAGTCTTAGTTTCCTTCAGTTTGTAGTCTACATTTATAACTGTAGTCTTAGTTTCCTTCAGTTTGTGGTCTACATTTATAACTGTAGAGTTGGTTTCCTTCAGTTTGTAGTCTACATTTATAACTGTAGAGTTGGTTTCCTTCAGTTTGTAGTCTACATTTTTAACTGTAGAGTTGGTTTCCTTCAGTTTGTAGTCTACAGTTATAACTGTAGAGTTGGTTTCCTTCAGTTTGTAGTCTACATTTATAACTGTAGTCTTAGTTTCCTTCAGTTTGTAGCCTACAGTTATAACTGTAGAGTTGGCTTCCTTCAGTTTGTATTCTACATTTATAACTGTAGTCTTAGTTTCCTTCAGTTTGTAGTCTACATTTATAACTGTAGCGTTGGTTTCCTTCAGTTTGTAGTCTACATTTATAACTGTAGAGTTGGTTTCCTTCGGTTTGTAGTCTACATTTATAACTGTAGAGTTGGTTTCCTTCAGTTTGTAGTCTACATTTATAACTGTATTCGTAGTTTCCTTATGTTTGTAGTCTACATTTATAACTGTAGTCTTAGTTTCCTTCAGTTTGTAGTCTACATTCATAACTGTAGTCGTAGTTTCCTTCAGTTTGTAGTCTACATTTATAACTGTAGAGTTGGTTTCCTTCAGTTTGTAGTCTACATTTATAACTGTAGTCTTAGTTTCCTTCAGTTTGTAGTCTACATTTTTAACTGTAGAGTTGGTTTCCTTCAGTTTGTAGTCTACATGTATAACTGTAGTCTTAGTTTCCTTCAGTTTGTAGTCTACATTTTTAACTGTAGAGTTGGTTTCCTTCAGTTTGTAGTCTACATTTATAACTGTAGTCTTAGTTTCCTTCAGTTTGTAGTCTACATTTATAACTGTAGTCTTAGTTTCCTTTGGTTTGTAGTCTACATTTATAACTGTAGTCTTAGTTTCCTTCAGTTTGTAGTCTGCATTTATAACTGTAGTCTTAGTTTCCTTTGGTTTGTAGTCTACATTTATAACTGTAGAGTTGGTTTCCTTCAGTTTGTAGTCTACATTTATAACTGTAGAGTTGGTTTCCTTCAGTTTGTAGTCTACATTTATAACTGTAGTCTTAGTTTCCTTCAGTTTGTAGTCTACATTTATAACTGTAGAGTTGGTTTCCTTCAGTTTGTAGTCTACATTTTTAACTGTAGAGTTGGTTTCCTTCAGTTTGTAGTCTACATTTATAACTGTAGAGTTGGTTTCCTTCAGTTTGTAGTCTACATTTATAACTGTAGAGTTGGTTTCCTTCAGTTTGTAGTCTACATTTATAACTGTAGAGTTGGTTTCCTTCAGTTTGTAGTCTACATTTATAACTGTAGAGTTGGTTTCCTTCAGTTTGTAGCCTACATTTTGCATCATTTCATTCCTCTTACCTTTCTTTCCTCTGTCACGTCCGTGTAGTTGTTCCCGAGGGTCGCTAGCATTAGTGGATTATATTAGGCTGACGTTGTGTAATAATTAGGGACGTGTAGCCAATTTGAATCATTATGGAACTCAGACCACACATAGCAGGTTAAACCTGGAGCCTGGGGCACATTATCGTGATTAGAGAGAAGGTTTAAGGGTATTTGTATGTGAATATTACTCTACCCTCATTGTACACTTTTCTCACCTTCCAATATTTCACAGATTGAATTTAAATTTGACAACTTTCAGGATGAATCAAACCACAATTTGTTTTGCATAATGGCTTCTCCAAACTTGTAATTTAAAAACAATGATTTACACATACTTTCCTATGCTTAAAATAAATAATAAATAAATAATCTAAATAATCTACAAGAGCAGAGTATTTTTCAACCAGTTGATGCTGAAACTGAGACATACAGTTAATTAGGGAAAGTATTCAGACCCCTTGTCTTTTTCCACATTTTGTTACGTCACAGCTTTGTTCTAAAATCGATATTTAGATGTTTTCCGTTCAATGATCCCTGATATTCTTCAGCTTTTCTCTCAATGTATTTTTGGCGAGTCTGTCAAAATAAATCTAATTTAAATTAGATGGCTTAAAACAAATTACCTAAAAACTATACTGTATGAAAATCTGTTAGCCCGGCAAAGGAAAGGGTTTTCAGCGGTTTAACTAATTGTATTCAGCCTGCGCAAAGGGAACCACACCTGCAACACCCCAACACACCTGCAACACCCCAACACACCTGCAACACCCCAACACACCTGCAGAACCCCAACACACCTGCAGAACCCCAACACACCTGCAACACCCCAACACACCTGCAACACCCCAACACACCTGCAAACACCTGCAGAACCCCAACACACCTGCAGAACCCCAACACACCTGCAGAACCCCAACACACCTGCAGAACCCCAACACACACACTGCAACACCCCAACACCCCAACACACCTGCAAAACCCCAACACACCTGCAACACCCCAACACACCTGCAAAACCCCAACACACCCTGCAAAACCCCAACACACCTGCAACACCCCAACACACCTGCAACACCCCAACACACCTGCAAACCCCAACACACCTGCAAAACACACCTGCAACACACCCCAACACACCTGCAGAACCCCAACACACCTGCACACACCTGCAACACCCCAACACACCTGCAACACCCCAACACACCTGCAACACCCTGCAGAACAACACACCTGCAACACCCCAACACACCTGCAAAACCCCAACACACCTGCAACAACACACCAACACACCTGCAACACACCAACACACCTGCAAAACACACCTGCAGAACCCCAACACACCTGCAGAACCCCAACACACCTGCAGAACCCCAACACACCTGCAACCCCACCCCACCTGCAGAACACACCTGCAAACCCCAACACACCTGCAACACCCCAACACACCTGCAAAACCCCAACACACCTGCAAAACCCCAACACACCTGCAACACCCCAACACACCTGCAACACCCCAACACACCTGCAGAACCCCCCCAACACACCTGCAAAACCCCAACACACCTGCAACCCCAACACACCTGCAGAACCCCCAACACACCTGCAACACCCCAACACACCTGCAACACCCCAACACACCTGCAAACCCCAACACACCTGCAACACCCCAACACACCTGCAAAACCCCAACACACCTGCAACACCCCAACACACCTGCAAAACCCCAACACACCTGCAAACCCCAACACACCTGCAAAACCCCTGCAACACACCTGCAGAACCCCAACACACCTGCACCCCAACACACCTGCAACACCCCAACACACCTGCAGAACCCCAACACACCTGCAAAACCCCAACACACCTGCAAAACACCTGCAACCCCCAACACACCTGCAACACCCCAACACACCTGCAAACCTCAACACACCTGCAAACACCTGCAAACCCCACACACCTGCAACACCCCAACACACCTGCAAACCCCAACACACCTGCAGAACCACCTCAACACACCTGCAAAACCCCAACACACCTGCAACACCCCAACACACCTGCAAAACCCCAACACACCTGCAAAACCCCAACACACCTGCAAAACCCCAACACACCTGCAAAACCCCCTGCAACACACCACCTGCAAAACCCCAACACACCTGCAACCCCAACACACCTGCAAAACCCCACACCCTGCAGAACCCCAACACACCTGCAACCCCAACCCCAACACACCTGCAGAACCCCAACACACCTGCAGAACCCCAACACACCTGCAAAAACCCCAACACACCTGCAAAACCCCAACACACCTGCAAAACCCCAACACACCTGCAAACCCCAACACACCTGCAAAACCCCAACACACCTGCAACACCCCAACACACCTGCAAAACCCCAACACACCTGCAAAACCCCAACACACCTGCAAACCCCAACACACCTGCAAAACCCCAACACACCTGCAAAACCCCAACACACCTGCAAAACCCCAACACACCTGCAAAACCCCAACACACCTGCAAAACCCCAACACACCTGCAAACCCCAACACACCTGCAAAACCCCAACACACCTGCAAAACCCCAACACACCTGCAAAACACCCCAACACACCTGCAAAACCCCAACACACCTGCAAAACCCCAACACACCTGCAAAACACCCCAACACACCTGCAAACCCCACACCTCAACACACCTGCAGAACCCCAACACACCTGCAAAACCCCAACACACCTGCAACACCCAACACACCTGCAAAACCCCAACACACCTGCAAAACACCCCAACACACCTGCAAAACCCCAACACACCTGCAAAACCCCAACACACCTGCAAACCCCCAACACACCTGCAAAACCCCACACACCTGCAAAACCCCAACACACCCTGCAAAACCCACAAAACACCTGCAAAACCCCAACACACCCTGCAGAACCCCAACACACCTGCAAAACCCCAACACACCTGCAAAACCCCAACACACCTGCAAAACCCCAACACACCTGCAAACCCCAACACACCTGCAAAACCCCAAAACCCCAACACACCTGCAAAACCCCTGCAAAACCCCAACACACCTGCAAAACCTGCAAAACAACCCCAACACACCTGCAAAACCCCAACACACCAACACACCTGCAAAACCCCAACACACCTGCAAAAACCCCAAAACCCCAACACACCTGCAAAAACCCCAACACACCTGCAAAACCCCAACACACCTGCAAAACCCCAACACACCTGCAAAACCCCAACACACCTGCAAAACCCCAACACACCTGCAAAACCACACCTGCAAAACCCCAACACCCCAACAACACCTGCAAAACCCCAACACACCTGCAAAACCACCCAACCTGCAACCCCAACACACCTGCAAAACCCCAAACCCCAACACCTGCAAAACCCCAAAACCCCAACACACCTGCAAAACCCCAACACACCTGCAGAACCCCAACACACATGCAAAACCCCAACACACCTGCAGAACCCCAACACACCTGCAAAACCCCAACACACCTGCAAAACCCAAACACACCTGAAAAACCCCAACACACCTGCAAAACCCCAACACACCTTCAAAACCCCTACACACCTGCAAAATCCCAAAAGCCCAACACACCTGCAAAAGGTAAGTCTGAATACGAACTACTGAGAAGTGTGTAGGAAAGGCGTACATTTCCTGAGTCTGAATCGGGCCCATAGTGAACATACATGCACATTGTGTTTCACAAACACATAAAAACACACACACACACACACACACACACACACACACACACACACACACACACACACACACACACACACACACACACACACACACACACACACACACACACACACACACACACACACACACACACACACACACACACACACACACAGCACACAGCACACACACACACACACACACAGCACACACACACACACACACACACAGCACACACACACACACACACACACACACACACACACAAACACACACACACACACACACAAACACACACACACAAACACACACACAGCAGCGTGTCAGAACTACTTTGTCACGGCATGTGTAGTAGATGTTTTAGTAAGTAATAATTAGCTAAAGTCATGAAATGAATTGAGTTTAGTTTTTGGAAGCTCACTAAAAAATAGACACTGTCTCCTCAATAGAAGATTTGTGTTGGATGACAGTATGTTTTGGCTTTTAATACATGCATGAATCATCTTAATTAGACAATCTCTTCTCACACTGGTAGCCAGCCAACCAAACTCCACTGTCTACCACATTCTCATCTACAATCAAAGATTCCTATTGTTCAACTCAGTTAAACTTGAACCAGATCTTTTAACACAGCTCCAATGCATATTTAAGGGCTTGGATGGCGAGTGTTGTGGGACTGTATAGAGTTGTGGGACTGTGTAGTGTTGTGGGACTGTGTAGAGTTGTGGGACTGTGTAGTGTTGTGGGACTGTGTAGAGTTGTGGGACTGTGTAGTGTTGTGGGACTGTGTAGTGTTGTGGGACTGTGTAGAGTTGTGGGACTGTGTAGAGTTGTGGGACTGTGTAGTGTTGTGGGACTGTGTAGTGTTGTGGGACTGTGTAGTGTTGTGGAACTGTGTAGTGTTGTGGGACTGTGTAGAGTTGTGGGACTGTGTAGTGTTGTGGGACTGTGTAGTGTTGTGGAACTGTGTAGAGTTGTGGGACTGTGTAGTGTTGTGGGACTGTGTAGTGTTGTGGGACTGTGTAGTGTTGTGGGACTGTGTAGTGTTGTGGGACTGTGTAGTGTTGTGGAACTGTGTAGAGTTGTGGGACTGTGTAGAGTTGTGGGACTGTGTAGAGTTGTGGGACTGTGTATAGGAAAGGGAAGGGAGGGGATACCTAGTCAGTTCTACAACTGACTGCATTCAACTGAAATGTGTCTTCTGCATTTAACCCAACCCCTCTGAATCAGAGAGCTGCAGGGTGCTGCTTGTCCACATCATCAGAGAGCAGTTGTTGTTGGGAGTTAACTGTCTTGCTCACGGGCAGAATGACATATTTTTCCACCTTGCCGGCGTCCTTTGTGAGCCTCATAATTCTCCCTGAAACCCAAGACATGCACCTCTCAGAGAGAAGGGGTCCGATATACTGGTGGAACGTAACCACACTTACCTCAGGCCCTCAGGCCTTCCTCTTATCCTCATTCACGAGATCCCTAGCTAGGCTTCTTCTTCTGTTTCCCTCTGTTTCCAAAGTACCATTGACCTGTCCAACAGGGCCTTACCTCGTCTCCACGAAACACTCGTGACGACACAATGAAAATATTCCTGAAAGAAAGTGCTGATCGTAGAGCGAAGTCCTTTTAAACTATTGGAGCCATTTGATATCAACTGACGACAGTGGGTAATAGAGTCCTAAATCACTTATCCCTCTTGTCTTTAGAGAGAGACAGAGAGAGAGAGAGAGAGAGAGGGAGAGAGAGGGAGAGAGAGAGAGAGACAGAGGGAGAGAGAGAGAGACAGAGAGGGAGAGAGAGAGAGACAGAGAGGGAGAGAGAGACAGACAGACAGAGAGAGAGAGAGAGAGAGAGAGAGAGAGAGAGAGAGAGAGAGAGAGAGAGAGAGAGAGAGACAGAGAGGGAGAGAGACAGAGAGGGAGAGAGAGAGAGACAGAGAGACAGAGAGAGAGACAGGGGAGAGAGAGAGAGAGAGAGGGAGAGAGAGAGACAGAGAGGGAGAGAGAGAGAGAGAGACAGAGAGGGAGAGAGAGAGACAGAGAGAGAGAGAGAGAGACAGGGAGAGAAAGAGAGAGAAAGAGACAGAGAGACAGAGAGAGAGAGAGACAGGGAGAGAGAGAGAGAGAGAGAGAGAGAGAGAGAGAGAGAGAGAGAGAGAGAGAGAGAGATAGAGGGAGAGAGAGACAGAGAGGAAGAGAGAGAGAGAGAGAGAGAGAGAGGGATATGTTTGCACGTTCTTAGAGGACGAGAGAGAGAGAGAGAGAGAGAGGGGGATATATTAACCATTTGTACATTGTTACAACACTGTATATACATACATATATATACAATATGACATATGAAACTTCTGTATGTGTTACCTCACTTGCTTTGGCAATGTTAACACATGTTTCCCATGCCAATAAAGCCCTTGAATTGAATTTATATACGTTTGCCCGTACTTAGAGGACGAGAGACAGAGAGAGAGAGACAGAGAGAGAGAGAGAGAGAGAGAGAGAGAGAGAGAGAGAGCGGTATATATGTTTGCCAGAGGACGAGAGAGAGTTTCAGTCCTTGTTTGAGACATTTCCACAACAGTGCTTTTCATCTGCCCTGACTGGCTTCCTATTGATTCATATGGGCCAACAACCAATCAACTGCCACTTTCAATGAACAACTAAACCCCCGAAAGTGGTTCAGATGAGCCTTCAGTGGTTTTCCTTTTTTGAGGGAGTGGGAGGAGGAGGGTAAGGGTGTTTAAGACCAACCAAGCAATAGAACCAAGTTTGTTAGGAAATCCTAGATGCTGGTTGGTTGTCGTAGTGGAAACTAGGTCAACTAGGTCAGTGTGTTGTGTTGTTGGCAGCAGGCAGCAGCTGGGTGTAATCCTGTCTCAGCCTGTTAGCCGGGCCCTGTGGTCCAGCAATACTGCTAGCCATACTCAACGCCCTTTGTGCCTTAATCTGTCTTTTCACTGAGTGCTATAGTTAATTTGCAGTGATTTCTATGAGGCAGAGGCGACCTCGTGGAGCCTCAAAACGGAGGACTGGCCGTTGGCTGATGCTTAGAAAACAACTACAAAGATCTCCTCTCTGTGCTTCCAAGCGATACGACATGTAAAATGTTTACCAATATCAACATTACAGCAAAGATACCGAGACCGTCATTCATCAAACACAACAAAGGGGTCAGTGATAAACATCCACTGTGTGTCCAGACGGGCTAACATCTACACTACAAAAGGTTCACATGGGAAAGTAGTCAAATGTTGGGGTGTTCCAATGCCTCTAACGATGGCATTAACAATTAGTGTAAGGAGAGTTAGATTAACTAGATCTAGTCTAGTGGTGTAGAGAGCCAGTCTCAGAGCCAGTCTCAGCCTGATCAACGAACCCACAGGTCAAGCAGGGTCACTCTCTCTCTCTCTCTCTCTCTCTCTCTCTCTCTCTCCTCTCTCTCTCTCTCTCTCTCTCTCTCTCTCTCTCCCCCCCTCACTCTCTCTCTCTCTCTCGCTGTCTCTCTCTCTCTCTCCCCCTCTCTCTCTCTCTCTCTCTCAATTCAATTAATTTCAATTCAAGGGGCTTTATTGGCATGGGAAACATGTGTTAACATTGCCAAAGCAAGTGAGGTAGATAATATCTCTCTCTCTCTCTATTCAATTCAAAGGGATTTATAGAGAGACAGAGAAGGGAGAGACAGAGAAGGGAGAGAAATATAAATATTGAGAGAGAGAGAGAGAGAGACAGACAGACAGACAGACAGACAGACAGACAGACAGACAGACAGACAGACAGACAGACAGACAGACAGACAGACAGACAGACAGACAGACAGACAGACAGACAGACAGACAGACAGACAGACAGACAGACAGACAGACACAGATCAAACCAATGTGGTATATGTGGTGTTTTTCCTAAATGGCACCTTGTTCCCTATGTGTCGCAACCTATGGACCTTAGACCAAAGTTGTGCTCTATATAGGGAATAGGGTTCCATAGGGCTCTGGTCTAAAGTAGTTCTCTATATAGGGAATAGGGTTCCATAGGGCTCTGGTCTAAAGTAGTGCTCTATATAGGGAATAGTGTGCCAGTTTGGTCTAAAGTACTTCCGGCGCCGACAGAGATGGCCGCCTCGCTTCGCGTTCCTAGGAAACTATGCAGTGTTTTGTTTTTTTACGTGTTATTTCTTACATTAGTACCCCAGGTCATCTTAGGTTTCATTACATACAGTCGAGAAGAACTACTGAATATAAGATCAGCATCAACTCACCATCAGTACGACCAAGAATATGTTTTTCGTGACGCGGATCCTGTGTTCTGCCTTTCAACCAGGACAACGGAATGGATCCTATGCGGCGACCCAAAAAAACGACTCCGAAAAAGAGGGAAACGAGGCAGTCTTCTGGTCAGACTCCGGAGACGGGCACATCGTGCACCACTCCCTAGCATTCTTCTCGCCAATGTCCAGTCTCTTGACAACAAGGTTGATGAAATCCGAGCAAGGGTAGCATTCCAGAGGGACATCAGAGACTGTAACGTTCTTTGCTTCACGGAAACATGGCTCACTGGAGAGACGCTATCCGAGGCGGTGCAGCCAGCGGATTTCTCCATGCATCGCGCCGATAGAAACAAACATCTTTCTGGTAAGAAGAGGGGCGGGGGCGTATGCCTTATGGCTAACGAGACATGGTGTAACGAAAGAAACATACAGGAACTCAAATCCTTCTGTTCACCTGATTTAGAATTCCTCACAATCAAATGTAGACCGCATTATCTACCAAGAGAATTCTCTTCGATTATAATCACAGCCGTATATATCCCCCCCCAAGCAGACACATCGATGGCTCTGAACGAACTTTATTTGACTCTTTGCAAACTGGAATCCATTTATCCGGAGGCTGCATTCATTGTAGCTGGGGATTTTAACAAGGCTAATCTGAAAACAAGACTCCCTAAATTTTAGCATATCGATTGCGCAACCAGGGGTGAAAAACCTTGGATCATTGTTACTCTAACTTCCGCGACGCATATAAGGCCTTGCCCTGCCCTCCTTTCGGAAAAGCTGACCACGACTCCATTTTGTTGATCCCTGCCTACAGACAGAAACTAAAACAAGAGGCTCCCACGCTGAGGTCTGTCCAACGCTGGTCCGACCAAGCTGACTCCACACTCCAAGACTGCTTCCATCACGTGGACTGGGATATGTTTCGTATTGCGTCAGATAACAATATTGACGAATACGCTGATTCGGTGTGCGAGTTCATTAGAACGTGCGTTGAAGATGTCGTTCCCCATAGCAACGATTAAAACATTCCCTAACCAGAAACCGTGGATTGATGGCAGCATTCACGAGAAACTGAAAGCGCGAACCACTGCTTTTAATCAGGGCAAGGTGACTGGTAACATGACCGAATACAAACAGTGCAGCTATTCCCTCCGCAAGGCTATCAAACAAGCTAAGCTTCAGTACAGAGACAAAGTAGAATCTCAATTCAACGGCTCAGACACAAGAGGCATGTGGCAGGGTCTACAGTCAATCACGGACTACAAGAAGAAATCCAGCCCAGTCACGGACCAGGATGTCTTGCTCCCAGGCAGACTAAATCACTTTTTTGCCCGCTTTGAGGACAATACAGTGCCACTGACACGGCCTGCAACGAAACCATGCGGACTCTCCTTCACTGCAGCCGAGGTGAGTAAGACATTTAAACGTGTTAACCCTCGCAAGGCTGCAGGCCCAGACGTTATCCCCAGCCGCGCCCTCAGAGCATGCGCAGACCAGCTGGCCGGTGTGTTTACGGACATATTCAATCAATCCCTATACCAGTCTGCTGTTCCCACATGCTTCAAGAGGGCCACCATTGTTCCTGTTCCCAAGAAAGCTAAGGTAACTGAGCTAAACAACTACCGCCCCGTAGCACTCACTTCCGTCATCATGAAGTGCTTTGAGAGACTAGTCAAGGACCATATCACCTCCACCCTACCTGACACCCTAGACCCACTCCAATTTGCTTACCGCCCAAATAGGTCCACAGACGATGCAATCTCAACCACACTGCACACTGCCCTAACCCATCTGGACAAGAGGAATACCTATGTGAGAATGCTGTTCATCGACTACAGCTCGGCATTCAACACCATAGTACCCTCCAAGCTCGTCATCAAGCTCGAGACCCTGGGTCTCGACCCCGCCCTGTGCAACTGGGTACTGGACTTCCTGACGGGCCGCCCCCAGGTGGTGAGGGTAGGCAACAACATCTCCACCCCGCTGATCCTCAACACTGGGGCCCCACAAGGGTGCATTCAGAGCCCTCTCCTGTACTCCCTGTTCACCCACGACTGCGTGGCCACGCACGCCTCCAACTCAATCATCAAGTTTGCGGACGACACAACAGTGGTAGGCTTGATTACCAACAACGACGAGACGGCCTACAGGGAGGAGGTGAGGGCCCTCGGAGTGTGGTGTCAGGAAAATAACCTCACACTCAACGTCAACAAAACTAAGGAGATGATTGTGGACTTCAGGAAACAGCAGAGGGAACACCCCCTATCCACATCGATGGAACAGTAGTGGAGAGGGTAGCAAGTTTTAAGTTCCTCGGCATACACATCACAGACAAACTGAATTGGTCCACTCACACAGACAGCATCGTGAAGAAGGCGCAGCAGCGCCTCTTCAACCTCAGGAGGCTGAAGAAATTCGGCTTGTCACCAAAAGCACTCACAAACTTCTACAGATGCACAATCGAGAGCATCCTGGCGGGCTGTATCACCGCCTGGTATGGCAACTGCTCCGCCCACAACCGTAAGGCTCTCCAGAGGGTAGTGAGGTCTGCACAACGCATCACCGGGGGCAAACTACCTGCCCTCCAGGACACCTACACCACCCGATGTTACAGGAAGGCCATAAAGATCATCAAGGACATCAACCACCCGAGCCACTGCCTGTTCACCCCGCTATCATCCAGAAGGCGAGGTCAGTACAGGTGCATCAAAGCTGGGACCGAGAGACTGAAAAACAGCTTCTATCTCAAGGCCATCAGACTGTTAAACAGCCACCAATAACATTGAGTGGCTGCTGCCAACACACTGACACTGACACTGACTCAACTCCAGCCACTTTAATAATGGGAATTGATGGGAAATGTAAATATATCACTAGCCACTTTAAACAATGCTACCTTATATAATGCTACTTACCCTACATTATTCATCTCATATGCATACGTATATACTGTACTCTATATCATCGACTGCATCCTTATGTAATACATGTATCACTAGCCACTTTAACTATGTC